>NW_020837950.1:35783130-35829995 GCF_003676395.1 Aethalodelphis obliquidens
ACACACACACAGTTAAAACTCAAGAGGGAGATATTTCTGTGCTTATTGCTTAGGAAATATAAATTTGATTTTCCTGAGCACAATATGTAGTTTTGGTGATCTATGTACTTATTTTTTGAGGATTCTTTTCATGAACGAAGACTTAGCAAGGAAAGTAGAAGTGGAAATAAATAGAAAATATACCAGCAACTGTAGGCCATTTTTATACTTGCCAGGCTGCCAGGAAGAGACCGGTACAGGGAACCGAATGTCTGGGCTGATTTCAGGATCCACCACTTACCAGCTGAGATCCTGACCACCATTCTAGCTTTTTCTCTCATCTATAAAATAGTAATCCTAACATCACATGGTTGTTGTGAGTGTTAAGTGAGATAATGGATTCAAAACCACTTTGTACACTCTAGAGAAAAGTTGGATTTTTTTTTAATGGATACCTTTCCTTAATAGCAATATTAAAGCACAAACCAACACTTTAAAAAGGTGAAAGCAAATCTGCTTGGCTTGAAGCAGGAGTGAGGAATTAAGGCTTGACTGTGGTGCTGAAATCACTTGAGAAGTCCTATCTTCTGCCAATTCATGGGGTTACTAGTGAGCATATTTTAAAATCACTACTTTTAGGATATATACAAATGTTAGTTATTATTTTTTAATCATTTCAGCAGCACTGTGAGGAGGAATACCCTATTGTTTTCAGTTTTTTTAACTGAAGTATAGTTGCTTTACAATGTTGTATTAGTTTCAGGTGGACAACAAAGGGATTCAGTTATACATACACACATATCTATTTTTTTTCAGATTCTTTTCCTTTATAGGTTATTACAAAATGTTGAGTATAGTTCCCTGTGCTATATAGTAGGTCCTTCTTGGTTATCTATTTTATATATAGTAGTGTGTTATGTTAACACCAAACTCATAATTTATCCCTCCCACCCACTCCCTTTCCCCTTTGGTAACTATAAGTTTGTTTTCTATGTCTGTGGGTCTATTTCTGTTTTGTATATAAGTTCATTTGTATCATTTTTTTTTTTAGATTCCACATAGAAACAATATCATATAATATTTGTCTTTCTCTGTCTGGCTTACTTCACTTAGGATGATAATCTCTAAGTCCATCCATGTTGCTGCAAATGGCATTATTTCCTTCTTTTTTATGGCTGAGTGATATTCCATTGTATATATATACCACATCTTCTTTATCCATCTGTTGATGGATATTTAGGTTGTTTCCATGTCTTGGCTGTTGGAGATAGAGTTCAGAGTAATGATCGTAAAGATGATCCAAGAACTCAGGAAAAGAATGGATGCACAGAGTGAGATGTTTTCAGTTTTTAAATACTTAATTAATTGCCTAATCATCTGGAGCCCAGTATTTCTCAAATGAGCTGTAGTAAAGGATTTATATTTAAAGTTTTTAATTTGTCATGGACCAATGTTTGTAAACTAAAAAAAAGATGAATTACTAGAAAAACAAAATTAAAAAATAAGAAAGGTTTATAAAATGCATGCTTGATTTTTTAAATTAGCTTCAATAGACAAAAAATAATTCCACTGAATTATTTTAAAAATTTCCATAAGTCTACTTCCATTGCATGTGAGTTAAAGCATTTGTGGCTCACACTTTGGGTAGCACTGCTATAAACAAAACGACAATGGACCAGTGCTCAAAGATGTGTTTTGTGACACTAGGATTAATGGTCCTTCTACTTTACATCATTGCTTTTTTGATCTAATATCTCTGAGCTCCAATTTCCTTATCTATTAAATGCACATATTGACCCTTGCCCCTGTCTACCTCATAGGATTCTTACAACTTTCAGAAGACCCAAAGTAGAAATTTGTAAGCTGTAAGAAAAAAAAACACTAATAATTTTAGCATGAAAAAGTTTAAAGTAAGCATAACTAATCTTACTAAAGAACACTTAGACTTTGCACATTACACTGTCCTGCTGATGTAGCCTGAAAAAACTAGTTGCAAAATACACTCCTAAGGGAAAGAAATACAATGACTCCCTGTATTTTGAGTTTTTAGTTATATCTCGGGTGACCTATGTCTGGTTTGTCTGGACATCCTGGACTATGACTGTCAGCCCAGCTAACTATAAATAGTGCATCTTGGACTTCTCTGGTGGCACAGTGGCTAAGAATCTGCCTGCCAGTGCAGGGAACATGGGTTCGATCCCTGGTCCAGGAAGATCCCACATGTCACGGAGCAACAAAGCCCGTGCGCCACAACTACTGAAGCCCATGCACCTACAGTCCATGGTCCACAACAAGAGAAACCACTGAAATGAGAAGCCCATGAACCACAACGAAGAGTAGCCCCTACTCGCCACAACTAGAGAAAGCCTGCATGCAGCAACGAAGACACAACACAACCAAAAATAAATAAAATAAAATATATAAAAATAAATAAATAAATAGTGCATATTTCTCCTCTTAAAAAATGCCTTAATTTGTAGTAAAAATTATATGGTCATCTATCCAGATGATAGATGTTGCAGAAAATTATGTTACTAGTAACAGAAGTGGGTTTTTTTACCCATTGTTTCTCATAATAATTAGATATCGGTGATCATTTTCCTATTGAAGTAACATCAAGTAACATCAAGTTCAAAACAAAAAGACACTTGTATATATCAATTTTGTATGGAAAAAAGTTTGATTAAACTAAATTTAGGCAAAGAAGATTAATAAAGAAAGAAGATGGGGAGTGGCCTAAGAATACAAGAGGGTAGGGCGGTGGGATCTCAGAGAGCTTGTGGAAGTGAAGTGGCTTGAAGAGCTTGAATAGGTGAAGTGGCTTCAGTCAGATCAGAAATCAGCACTCAGGTGGTTTTGTCTATTCCTTTCCATTTCATGTCTCTTCAATTTTCATATAAATCCAACCTGTCTCAGCTATGAGAAAAGGAATCAATTTTGAGTCCTTCCATGCTTGGGAAGAAAGTTAAAAAAGAAACACTGGTATCTACCCAGGAGACCAGATAGATCCAGTCATGCAGAAGGAATTCAGAAAGAGGTTGCAGAGAAAACCATGCCTGAGTGGAGCTGAGTCAGGGCCTCTACCAACTAGCGGGTTCTGGCTCTTACAATTTCTTGCCTGATGACACAATGACTTCTATGTTGTCCTCCGGCTTTCATTCTTCTCCCTTTGAATCCACTTGCTACAGATTATCAGAGAGATTTATCTGATCATGTCAATCTCCTACTTAAAACCCATCAGTGACTACTAATTTTTCATCAGACCTATCCAAATACCTTAACATGCTAAGTAAGTCCATCCCGAACTTGGTCAATTCCTTTGTTTTCAACCTTAAGTGCTCTTGCCTTCCTGATTTCCCTTCCACATTCTATCAGATGCACTGTACAAATTCTCCATGAAAATCCATCAAAAGCAGTCCAGTCTCATACAGTTCAATCCGTTAAGGAGATAGAATAACTTGCAGTTTTCTAAGTGGACTATTGCTGAGTCATGTATCCTTCATCTGCACAGGTGGTTCCTTCAGCATTCATTCATCCCACAGATAGATATGAATTAAGTGTCTAGAATGTGTCAGAATCTAAGACTTGGGGAGGCAGTGGTGAACAAGTCAAATGGACACCATGACTTTTCGCATTCTAGTGGGTGAGGTGGTCAAGAAGCACATGAGTATATACTGTAATATTGAGTAAGTGATAAGAGTTACTAAGAGAAAAAAGTAGGGTCGGGGATGAAGAACAGAAAAGAGGGAGTACGGGTTATAGTTCCTGGAACTGTGCCTGGAAATCCCTTCCTCCCTACCCACACTCCCCAGCTTTGTTAATTCTTCAACATTCTGTGAGAGCTTTTACCTTTTTCAGGTAGTGAATACACTCCCCTACACAAGACACCACCCAAACACAAAGGACTTTTATTAATACCATGTAGGAGATGATAAACTCCTTCTGGAAGCTAATGTCATGATGTCCTCTATCCCCTAAATATGGTGCAATCAAAAGAACATGGATTTGAACTCTGACACCTGCAGAGTCCTCATTCTGTTGGAGTCTTGGTTTGCATCACCTTACAATTAAGACATGAATACTCTTTGCTACATGAGGTTGCTAAATCTCAAATGAATGAAAGCACTTTGAGAATTGAAAAAATTACATTGTTAATTTTAAAGTGCTATAATTTTTTTTATTATCTCATTACCATAATCAACTGATGCTACTTTCAAGAGAAAGAAGATCACCCCAAATGTAAAGATAGCTTTTAACTAAATAAGCCAGTCATTCATTCAAAAATGAATGTATTGTACATGTGTTATGTGGCAGGCATTGTTCTAGGTACGGGGTACAAGAGCACTTTTCTTTCAAGGAGTTCACTTAGTTTATTTTAAGGAAAACTAATCTGAAAAAATTCAGACTATTATAGTAGGTATTGTTAAACACCATGGCATGATAATTTCTAAACTATTTTAGCTTTCCCTGAGCCTTCTTCTTACATTAACAATAATATATAAGGTTTTACACCAATTAAATCTATCTGAAATCACTGAATATTAAATTATATGGCCTCAGGAGATATAAACATAAGTAGTTAAATACAAAAGAAAGCATTGTAAAAAAATAACAAAAAAAATATTCCCAGTGGTGTCAACTTTTCTACAAGGTTAATTAATCACTGCAAATGAGTGTAACTGGAACAGGCTACAGACTGATGTTGACTGTAAAGTTACAACTTTGAAAATCCCAAGCAAATAACATAATTTAGTGGTCATAATCATAATCCATTCATAATTAGTAAATCTTTAAGAGAACATATGATTTGAAAAAAGTAAAGCAAAATAAACAATTTATATGTTGAAAATCTTTGTTATCTGAACACATGACTCCATGTTGTATAAAGTTTGCTGAATTAAATAATATAAGATTTTCTTTTTCTTTATTTCTTTTTTAATTTTTAAAATTTTCATTTTTTATTTACTTTTTGGCTGAGTCAGGTCTTAGTTGTGGTACGTGGGATCTTCGTTGAGGCATGCGGGATCATTCGTTGTAGGGCGGACTCTTCATTGTGAAGCGTGGGCTCCTCTCTAGTTGTGGTGTGTGGATTTTCTCTCTCTAGTCGTGGCATGTGGGCTCCAGGGTGTGTGGGCTCCGAAGTTGTGATCTGTGGGGTACAGAGCACATGGGCTCTGTAGTTTGTGGCACACGGGCTCTCTCGTTGAGGTACGTGAGCTCAGTAGTTGTGGCATGTGGGCTTAGTTGCCCAGCAGCATGTGGGATGTTAGTTCCCTGATCAGGGATTGAACCCCCGCCCCATGCATTGGAAGGCGGATCTTTACCACTGGACCACCAGGGAAGTCCCTCTCATAAGATTTTCAACAGAAATTTTTATATTCTATTTCAGAAAAGTTATGGGGAAATGTATTTCAAATGTTGTGGCCCAAAGTTCAGTTTCATTTTTAAATGATGCACAGAGACTTAGTCCAAGAGATTGGCCCTTTTATTCTAAAACATTAAGAAAATAAAAATGGTAATTGAAATGGAAATACATATGGACTATCATTGGTAATATTCTCCAGTACTGACATATTTTTCTTCAATAGTCCAATCTAACTAAATACAATATTAATAAAACTTACTTAATAATATCTGTAACCAGCTGGTTTTGGCAAAAAAGGATGAGCATTTCATTGCTATATCTGAAAATCTATTAAATAATTGATATATTTCTTTTTAGACACCATGGAAACAAGTCAATTTAGTCAATTTTGTATTTATTATGGACTTGATTCTGCAAGATATAGTGGTGAGAATCAAATATTTAAAGTTAGAAGATGGGCTGTGATTCCCTAACATTTCACAATCAAATTTGTAAAATATAGATGATGAGGATGATGATTCTATGCTTTTCCTACTTAGCAGGGATGCTCATTTAGTTTTAAACAAAATACTTTTACCACCAAAATGTATATGTGACACCCTTCTCCTAAGCTGGATCTTGTGATGGGAATGCAAAGATAAATAAAATGTAGTCTCTGAACTCAACAAGTTTATAGACAGGTGAGAAAGGCAGATAAAGAGAAACATGGTAGAGTTGGATAAGAGCTCTGCTTAAAGTTCTAAAAGTCCCCAAAGAGGATCACTTAAAAATCAGATTTTGGGGTGAAGCCATCATGGAAATTCTCATAAAGGAAACCCATGTTTCTCCATGGGCTTTAGACTTTCTTCTGGATACTAGACTGTCTACTTGGTATCTATACTTCATTGATTAGTGGGCAACTCAAACTTAACGTGAGCAAAAGAGACTCCTCTTCCCAACTAATCCATCTTTCAGTCTTCTCCATCTTCATAAATAAAGTCTACCTGTTTTCAATCAATTCAGCTGAAAAAAGTAGCTGTACTTTTTTTCTACTTTTCTTATATTTTACATTCAATTAGGTAGCAAGTAGTAGCTCTAAAACATATTTTGAATTTGATCACTTATTAGTATCTCTGAAACTCCAGCTCCAGAGTAAGCCACCTTCTCTCTCTCCCAACCAACTGCAGGATCCTGGTAATCAATCTCCCTACTACCACTCTCCAACAGTCCTTGTACCATATAACCAAGAGAATGCTGTTTTTAAAAATTGAGGTAAAATTGGTATATAACTTTATATTAGTTTTGGTGTACAACATAACAATCTGATCTTTGTAGACACTACAAAGGGATCACCACAATAAGTCTAGTTACCATTCATCACTACTTAAATGACCCTCTTAATCTATTTCCTCACCCCAACCCCCTTCCCCTCTGATAACCGCCAATCTGTTTTCTCTATGAGTTTTCTTTCGTTTATTCATTTGTTTTGTTTTTAATATTTGGCATATAAGTGAAATCACATGGTATTTGTCATTCTCTGTCTGACTTATTTCACTTAGAATAATGTGCCTGAATTCCATCCATGCTGTCACAAATGACAAGATAATCTTCCTTTTATGGCTGAGTAGTATTCCATTGAATATATATATACCATATCTTCTTTATCTATTCATCCATCAATAGATATTTAGGTTGTTTATATATTTTGGCTATTGTAAATAATGCTGTAATAAACATGGGGTTGCATATATCTTTTAAAATTAGTGTTTTCATATCCTTCAGATAAATAGCCAGAAGTGGAATAGCTAGTTCATATGGTAGTTTTACTTTTAATTTCTTGAGGAGAATCCATACTATTTTCCATAGTGGCTGCATGAATTTACATTCCCACCAACTGTGTACAAGAGTTCCCTTTTCTCCACATCCTTTCCAGCACTCACTTAGTTCTTGTCTTTTCGATAATAGCCATTCTAACAGTTGTGTGGTGATATCTCATTGTGGTTTTGATTTGCATTTCCTTAGTAATTAGTGATGTTGGACATCTTTTCATGTGCCTGCTGCCCATCTGTATGTCTTTGAAAAAGTGTCTATTTAGATCCTCTGCTCATTTTTCAATCAAGTTTTTTTTTTGCTGTTGAATTCTTTATATATATATTGATATTAATCTCTTATCAGATATATGATTTGCAATATTTTGTCCCATTTAGTAGGTTCCACTTTTATTTTGCTGATGAATTACCTTTCTGTGAAGAAGTCTTTTAGTTTGATTTAATCTCACTGTTTTTTTTTTTTTTTTTTTTCTTTTTCTTTTGTTGCCTTTGCTTTTGGGGTCAGATCCAAATATTTCATGTTAAGACTGATGTCAAGGATATCTTCTAACTTTTCTTCTAGGACTTTTATGATTTCAGGACTTGTCTTTAACACATTTTGAGTTAATTTTTGTGTAGGGTATAAGATAATGGCCTAACTTCAATCCTTTGCTTGTATCGGTCCAGTTTTCCCAGTACCATTTATTGAAGAGATCATTCTTTCCCCATTGTATAGTTTTAGTTCCTTCATAGTAAATTAATTTACTATATATGTGTGGGTTAATTTCTTGGATCTCTATTCTGTTCCATTGATCTATGTGTCTGTTTTTATACCAGTTCTATACTGTTTTTATCACTATAGATTTTCAGTATGGTTTAAAATCAGAACAATACTTCCAGCTTTGTTCTTTTTCAAGCTTGGTTTGAATAATTGTGTTTTTTTTTCTTTTTTGTGGTTTCATACAAGTTTTAGAATTATTTGTTCTAGTTTTGTGAAAAATGCAATTAGAATTTTGATAAAGATTGCATTAAATCTATAGATTGCTTTGAATAGTATGGACATTTTAATGATATTAATCCTTCCAACCCATAAGCATGGAATGTCTTTCCATTTCTCTGTCTTCTTCAGTTTCTTTCATCAACATCTTATAGTTTTCACCTTCTTGGTTAAATTTATTTCTAGGTATTTTATTATCTTTCATGCAATTGTAAATGACATTGTTTTCTTAATTTATCTTTCTGATATTTTGTTACCATTGTGTAGAAATGCAACAGATTTCTGTATATTAATTTTGTATCCTGTAACTTTACTGAATTTATGTATTATATATAGCAATTTTATGGTAGAATATTTAGGGCTTTCTCTATATAGTATTATGTCATCTGAAAATGAAATTTTACTTCTTTCTTTCCAATTTGGATACACTTTATTTATTTTTCTTGCCTAATTGCTCTGGGTAGGACTTCCTGTACTATGTTGAATGAAAGTGGTGAGAATGGACATCCTTGTCTTGTTCCTGATCTTAGAGAGAAAGTTTTCAGCTCTTCACTGTTGAGTATGATGTTGGCTATGGATTTGTCACATATGTCCTTTATTATGCTGAAGTACTTTCTTCCTATGACCACCTTGTTGAGATATTTTATAATAAATCAATGTTGAATTTTGTCAAATTTTTACTCTGCATCTGTTGAGATGATCACATGATTTTTATGTTGCTAATGTGGTGTATAGTGTTGATTGATTTACAGATATTGAACCAAGCTTGCATTCCTGGAATAAATCCCACTTGATTATGTTGTATGATCCTTTCAATGTATTGTTGCATTTGGTTTACTAATATTTTGTTGAGGATGTTTGCATCTACATTCATCAAGCATATTGACCTGTAATTTTGTGTGTGTGTGGTGTCCTTACCTGGTTTTGGTATCAGGGTAATGCTGGCCTCACAAAATGAGTTCAGAAGTGCTCTGTCTTCTTCAATTTTTTGGAAGAATTTGAAAAGTGTAGATATTAAATCTTCTTTGAAAGTTTGGTATAATTCACCAGTGAAGCCATCTAACCCTGGACTTTTGTCTGTTGGGAGGTTTTTTTTTTTTTTTTTTTTTTGATTACTGGTTTCATCTCCTTATTAGTAATTAGTCTATTCAGATTTTGTATTTCTTTATGATTCAGTCTTGGAAGATTGTATATTTCTAGTGTTTTATACATTTCTTCTAAGTTGTCCGATTTGTTGGCTTATAATTGTTTATAGTAGTTTCTCATAATCCTTTGTATTTCTGTGCTAACAGTTGTAACATTTTTTTCATTTCTAACATTTTTTTATTTGAGCCTTCTCTTTTTTTCTTGATGAATGTAGCTAAAGGTTTGCCTATTTTGTTTATCTTTTTAAAGAACCAGCTCTTAGTTTCATTTACCTTTTCCACTGTTTTTTAAAATTGTCTATTTCTCTCATTTCCACACTAATCTTTATTATTTCTGTTCTATATTATTTCCTTTGTTCTAACTTTAGGCTTTGTTTTTTATTCTTTTTTTCAGTTCCCTCAAGTGTAAAGTTAGATTGTTCATTTGAGATTTTTCTTGTTTCTTGAGGTTGTCTTGTATCACTATGAACTTCCCTCATAGAACTGCTTTCACAGCATCCCATTTTGGAATATCGCATTTCAATTTTCATTTTCCTTGAGATATATATTTTTTAATTTTCCCTTTGATTCCTTTTTTGACCTATTGGTTGTTCAGTAGCATGCTGTTTACTCTCCATGCATTTGTGATTTTTTCAGTTTTCCTCTTGTAATTGATGTCTAGTTTTATGCCATTGTGGTAAAAATAAAAGTTGCTTGATATGACTTCAATCTTCTTAAATTTATTGTGGCTTGCTTAGTGGTCTAATATATGGTCTATTCTGGAACGTTCCATGTGCACTTGAAAAAGTGTGCCTTCTTCTGCTTTGGGATGGAATATTCTTTATCTACGCAGTAAGTTTATCTGGTCTAATATGTTGTTTATGGCTGATGTTTCTTTATTGATCTGAATGATATGTTCACTTCTGTAAGTAGGGTATTAAAGTCCCCTAGTATTATTTTATTGCTGTCAATTTCACCCTTCTTGTCTGTTAATATTTGCTTTATATATTTAGGTGCTCCTATGTAGAGTGCATATATATTTACAAGTGTTGTATCTTCCTGTTGGATTGACCCAACAATTATCCAATAATAATGATTGATCATTATATATTTCTTTGTATTTTATTACAGTCTTTGTTTTAAAGTGTATTTTGCCTGATATAATATAATTGTTTCTGCTTTCATTTGGTTTCCATTTGCATGAAAACACTTTTTCCATCCCTTCATTTTCAGTCTGTGTGTGTCTTTAGAACTGAAGTTAGTCTTTTGCAGGCAATATATAGATGAGTTTTTATTTTTTATCCATTAGCCATGCTATGTCTTTTGAATGGAGAATTTAGTCCATTTACATTAAAGTAATTATTGATAGTTATGTACGTATTACCATCTTGTTACTTGTTTTTTTTGCTCTTCATGTAGATCCTCTGTTTTTCACTGGCTTTCTTTCCTTGTGGTTTGATGACTTTCTTTAGTGTTATGATTCCTTCCTCATTTTGTTTGTGTATATACTATATGTTTTTGCTTTGTGGTTATAATGAGATTCACATATAACAGCATATAGATATACCAGTCTTTTTTTAAGATGCTAGCAAGTTAGGTTTGAATGCATTTTAAAAACTCTACATTTTTACTCCCCCCATGCACATTTTATGGTTTTCTTGATGTCATATTTTGCATCTTTTTATTTGTGTATCTCGTAACTAATTATTGTGGTTATAGTTAATTTTACTACTTTTGTCTTTTAACTTTTATACTAGCTTTGTAAATAGTTATACTACCATTACTATATATTTGCCTTTACAAGTGAGGTTTTTACTTTCTATTTTTTTTTTTACTACTAGTTATTGCCTTTTCTTTTTAGCTTAAAGAAGTTCCTTTAATATTTCATATAAGGCTGGTTTAGTGGTGATGAACTTCTTTAGCTTTTGCTTATCTGGAAAATTATTTATCTCTCCTTCAATTCTGAATAGTAACCTTGCTGGGTAGAGTATTCTTGGCTGGAAGGTTTTTTTTGTTTGTTTGTTTTTTGTTTTGTTTACTTTCAGCACTTTGAATATGTTCCTCTGGTCTGAAAAGTTTCTGCTGAAAAATTTGCTGATACCCTTATGGGGGCCACCTGTATGGAACTAGCTGATTTTTTTCTTGCTGCTTTTAAGATCGTCTCTTTATCTTTAACTTTTGACATTTTACTTGTAATGTGTTTTGGTGTGGATCTCTTTGGGTTTATCTTGTTTGGAACTCTCTGTGATTCCTGAACCTAGATATTGGTTTCCTTCCCTAAGTTAGGGAAGTTTTAAGCCATCACATCTTCAAATAAATTTTCTGCACTTTCTCTTTCTCTTCTTTTTCTGCGACTCCTATAATGCAAATGTTAGTATGCTTAATCTTGTTGCATATGTCCCTTAAGCTATCTCTATTTTTTAAAATTAATTTTCTTAATTTTTTTTAATTTAAAATTAATTTATTCATTTGTGGCTCTCCTTGAGTGAATTCTATTTTCCTGTCTTCTATGACACTGATCTGTTTTTCTGATTCACCTAGTCTAATGTTGAACCCCTCTAGACAGTTTTCAATTCAGTTATTGTATTCTTCAGCTCTGTGACTTCTGTTTGATACTTTCTTGTATTTTTTTATTTCTTTGTCGAAGTTCTCACTGTGTTCATCCATTCTTCTTCTGAGTTCAAAAAGCATCTTTATGACCATTATTTTGAACTCTTTGTCAGGTAAATTACTTATCGCCATTTCATTAACGCTCACTCCTGAGGTTATATCTTGTTCTTTCCTTTGGAACAGGTTCTTCTGTTTCCTCATTTAGCTTGTCTCTGTTTCTATATATTAGGTGAAACAGCTACCCTTCCCAGTCTTGAAAGAGTGGCCATATATAGGTGATGAAACTTATTGTTCAATCTTTCCCTAGCTCTTTGTTGTCTCTCAAACCTTTGTGATTATCTAAGCAGCCTGATTTATTCTTGATAAGTCCCAGCTGCCGATGTTGTGCCAAGCCCTGTCAGTGTTCCAAAGGGAGAGATCACAGTCAGCACTTAATTTCAGGCTGATTGGAAGCCAGACCCTCAGGCAGCAGCTTTTAAAGTATACAGATATATACATCCTGTGGGACTAATGTTGTAACCCTTTCTGGTCTCCAGACCAGGCAGTTTGGAGGTGTCCTCTTGGCAACAGTTGCAAAAATTGGGGCTCCAGACAAGTGTATAAGCTTCTTTCTTGGGAGGTACTGGTGGGCTGTAGTGAGGCCAAAGTAGAGTGCAAAGTTGGCCTTCATTCCCTGAAAACACCTTTGTGGTCTCTAGATTTCTGGTAAACCTGAAATTTGCCCCTCAGACTGAAGCTCCAGGACAAGTAAATAGGTCCTTTTCATAAGAAGAATGGGGTATGTGTCAGTCTGTTATGTTGTGTCCTGGGCCTTGTAGCCTAAGTACTGTCTCTCTGTTTCAGTCCTTTGAGACCCAGAAATACAGGCTCCCAAGGCCACCAGAGCCAGGAACTCAAGGAACATACCCTGTGTGGATTGCACATAACTGCTGGATTTAGTGGGGCTGCATGGGATTCTAGGGCCATCTCTAGCCCACTGGCTTCAGGAGGACCATGGGGAAACGTATGATGGGTCAAGCCCACTGACCGCAAGGGGAGTCTCATGTGATAATGTGTGGGCAGGGCAAACCCATTGACTGCAGTGAGGCCATGGGAGTGCATGTGGATGGGGCAAACACTCCAACTTCAGTAGGACCTCAGTGGAACCTGGGACTGTGAAAAGCATGCTGGCTATAGTGGGACCATGGAAGAGCATCAGGGCAGGGCAAGCCCAACAATGCTAACAAGGTAGAGGGAATGCAAAAATAGTGCCTGCCACCCTTGGCACTAGCTAGGTGGAATGAGAGTGTGAAAATGACATCTAATAGTGCCTCTGTCCTTGGAGAAAATCCCAACAGACCTCTGTGTCCTTGAGAGATGCTTTAAGATTAGCTAATAAATCTCCTTCACAAATGGTTTAAGCACTTTCCAAATGGCTACTTTTGTGCTGGATCCTTCGTTGAGTGGATCTGTGTACAAGCCCTTCAAGAACTCACTTTCCGTTCCCCACAGCCTTTTGGGTCTCCTAGATGTAAGCCCTGGTGGTTTTCAAAGCCAGACATTTTGGGACTTCATCTCTCTGTTGTAGGTCCCAAAGGTTGGGGCACCTGATGTGGGCCATGAACCCCTCATTCCTTAGGGAGAAATTCCATATTTGTGAGATCACTCTCACTTGTGGGTCACGGCACTAGGTGTGTGGATTTTGGTGAGACTGTGTCTCTGCTTCTCCTACCCATTTCAATGTGGTCCTTTTATCCTTTGTTATAGAGGAGCTGTTCAGCTGGTTTTCAGATCTTTTTCAGAACTAATTGATTCATATATGGCTGTAGATTTGGTGTGTTCATGGGAGGTGAGTTCAGGATCCCCCTATGCTACCATCTTGAACTGTGCTCTGTAGACTGCCCTTTTTAAAGGGTAAGTCAGATCACCTTGCTTTCTTGATTATAACTCCAAAGGTTGCTTTTCATGAAAAGAAAAAAAAATCTGTAACCCAGACTTACCTGTTAAGCCCCTGTGCAGTTTCCCCAGGAAAGCTTCTCTGAATGCCATCAAGAGAACTGTGTTAGGTCCCCCTCCCCAATCCCCTGCTCCTGCAATGTTGTATGCACACCACACATGTTGTACTTTCCACACTGTACTGCAAATATCTGTGTATTCCTAACAGAAGGCAAGCTCCTTGTGTTTCTAATACACTGGTAGATACATGAGGGCAGATACCACACTACCCCTACTACCAGCATAATTTAAGAAAAAAATGATGATGATTATTTCTACCCCTATATATTTTGGGGAGTTTTAAATTATCTCTAACAAGTGACAATTTCCTTGAATAAAATCCAGTAGTTCCCTGGATCTCTGCAAAATCCTGGGATTGAAATTTTCATCTGATAAGGAAAATTATAGAAAATCTATTCCACTACCTACGTGTTCATTATTTATTCATTTTTGCTTGATTGTTTCCATTCTAGAAGAAGGAAATACTAAATTTCCTGCCTCCTTTGCAGTGAGGAGTAACCATCACACACAAGTCTAGCCATTAAAACGAAAGTTATAGCCTGCTGGGTGTGTCTACGTCCTCCATTCCTATTCCTTAGGAAGGTAATACATATATACACATACAGCAGAGAGTAATTCCATGACTAATTGTAAGTTCAAAATAATCTGTAAATCTTTGAAGTTAGATGCCTCAGTAGATTGAACTAAAAAAATATTGATTAAAGAACCGAGATTGAATGTGGGCCATGAGAGACATGGGCTGAGAGAAGGATAGAAGCCATTGGAATGTGTTAAATTTTTGCTTTCAACTCCATAAGTAGGATAGAGGCTTCTCAGAGGGGACAATGCTTAATTAAAAAAACAAATAGATGGCAACATATGCTCGAAACTAAAGGTTGAGGACACATACTTCTTCTAGAGTATTCATCATGTACTGTCCTACTATACAAAATTTCTCTGTTGAAGGCTCCATCTAATTTCTGATCTTTTGAATTTTTGTCCCTTGCAGACCCTGCCTTCTTTTGGGTTCCCTTAAGGCAGAACCTGGTCCAAGGATTTGAGTGCAAGTAGTTTATTTGGGAAGTAATCCCAGGAAGTTGGAAAGAGGATGTGGGGAGACTGAGAGCAGGAAGAAAATCTGACAAGAGGGGTGCTTCTGCTGTAGGCAGGGGGAGGGGGGCTTGGTTCTATGGGGACTTCTGAAGAGTCAATGCATCCCAAAATTCCTGCCCAAAGGACAGGAGTCTGGGGTAATTTATCCATTGGTTTTTATCCTGTGTTGTTTGAGGGTTTCCATGGGGGCATCAACAAATCTACTTTTCTGGGCTGCACTTCCACAAGTTCATTTATACCACAGCTTCAGCAAAGGCCCTTTGCTAAGGCAGAAAGTGGCAAGATTGACATTAGAGTGGGACTTTGGAGTACTGTGAATGTAGGCTCATGTAGAACTGTTCATCACTGTGAGTGAACTCAGTGGTGGGCTAAGGGCTATGTTGCAGGAGACCAGCAACATTCCCTACCCTTTGGATGCTACCAAACTTCTTTTCTAGGTTCTGGTTCCTGGTATTCCCTAACTCACAAGCAATTAGGAAAAGTATTCTGTCTTTCCCACATGTGGCCCCATTAAATCTCAAAATATCTTCCTCCCAATACTGATGCCCTCTGCAGCAGAGATACAATCAGAGGTTGAACACCATCAGTTCTGGACACTCAGCCCCTGTATTCTTCATAGGTCAAGGACCAGTCACTAAAGTAAACTAGGGACTGGAGCTTTCCCTCTGCCCCACTTCCTGTCCCAGAGAGCCTCTGATTCATGATAAATATAATTTGCTTAGAAATTTCCATGTTCCAGGGACTATGCTAAGTGATTCATAGACATGGCCTTATTTAATCTTTATAACAGCATTTACAGAATGGTCATCATGATTCCCATTTTATAGCCAAGGAAGGAAATTGCACCCAGAAGGATACTGTGTAAGTTAGCAGGTAGCAGAGTTAAGGTTTGAACCCAGTTCATGAAAACTCCAGAAACCATTGTCTTAACGATTATACCATCCTGGCTCTGTGTTTATCTCCACCTATCACCACTACTCTCAGCCCTTTCCACATTCACACTGAACCTTTGATTGTGCTATTAAAGTTGAGGTCTGATTACTCTGAGGTTACTGAGGTTTGTTAGCGTCCAGCCCCTCACTTTCCCCCTGGAATTTCTTTCCCTCTGACAGAGGTATATCTGCTCTCTGCCTTGAATATCCCAGTTAGCGTGATGTCATGGCTTCTCTTAGTGGTCTGTTCCATTACCTAACAGCCCCCAGGGGTCTAACATTTTCCCTCATATTTAGCTTCAATATTCCTCATTGCAGCTTACAGCTTGTTAATTCTCATTCTGCCTTTGTTGATTAATAAGAAGATTGATCCCTGTCCTTCTAACAATATCTTTTATGAATGGGTCGGCAGAATGATGGCTCCCTTCAGTGACCCTTCTTCAAGCCTGAGCTGTTCCAGTTCTATTAACCTCCCCACAAAAGTCTCACTCTCCAAGCCTGGGACTATTTGTGTCCCTCTCCTCTCAGCTGTGTCAATTAGCCTATGTCCTTGGATAATTTATAGTGTCCAAAAGGGAACCCAGGGCTGGAGAGGGAGCCAACTCCAGGCAGAGACAAGCACGATGTTGTTGAAATTCACTTACTCCTTTTGCAAAGTGATATCTTAATTATTTTTTTCTCTGAGGCAGACAGCCAAGATTTTTCCTTCTCAATGTCCTTTTTATAAACTTGAAATTATAGACTGTGGGAGCTGATTTAGACTCTGTGGATCATCTTCCTTATTTGGAAGGGAGCAAATGGAGGCATAGAGGAAATGAAGAGAGTACCCAAGGCCACTCAGTAGCTCAGTGATGGAATGAGAATGAGGACCAGCTCTAGAGTCTTCCAGGCCAATATTCCTTTCAGTGCACCCTGAAGACGGGACTTATCAAGAAGTGGTATACCTGGCTCTGCCAAAAGGAAGTGTGAGTCACTGCAGGCAGTAGAGTGAAGAGGTGCATGGAAAGGAGAGCACCAAATGTCAAGTAAGGTGAGGACTTATAAGTGACTTCTGGAGTTGGCAATGGAGGATTACACGATGACATGAAGAGCACTTTTCATGGAGAAATAAGGGCATGAACAAATGGTGTTGATTTGAGAAGATAAGGAATACTAATGGAAAGTTATGCAGACTTATGTGAGGGTTTTTTGAGAAAACGTACGATGATTTGATTCCAGGGACTGCCACCTACGGGTATATGTACTTGGTCAATGTACCTAAACTCTTGGAGACTGTTTGCTCATCTATAAAATAACAATAACAAATTAAAAATAAACATTATATTACATTAATTATATATTCTATAATATGTCTATATATTCACTTTTATTACGTTACACATAATATACGATGTTACTTGTGATATATTGTTATATTTATAATATAAAATGTAACACAAATTAAAATTAATAGTGGGATCCATTTCCTAGGGCTAATGTGATAATTCTATGCAATAATAACTATCAAAATTCTCAGTTTTGTGTCTTGTGCATGGTAAATGCACAATAAACTATTAGCTGCAGTTATTGGTATTTATTGGTCTTTTTATCTGTGTCATCTTCATGATTACCATTATTTCAATAAAGCTAATTAACTTTGACCTCATTTCTGGAGTTTTCTATTCAGCCACCTATCTTTTTGCTTTTAATAGATAATGTTCCCCATACCCCTTTCCCCTCATTTCACAAAGAAAACACAGATCAACAGATGTGTAATAATTCACTTTGCTGTCCTTACCACTGACAAATTTATTAATTCTCATGCATCTTCTAACTTAAAAAAAAAATTGTCCAGAGTTAAATCCTCGATTTAATCCTTTAGTCTCAGTGCTTTTTTTTATGACATTCCTCTGCTTCCTTATAGCTTTTATCTTCAGTGTACTATCCTGCTGCAAGCTGTCTTTCTCTTCAGAGTATGCTTTTCTGACATCTTTTGTAATATGAATAGGCTAAGAATGTCACAAATTTTCAAATCCTGGTCTCTCTCTCTCTCCTTTTTTTTTTTTTGGCTTATCAGTTTTTCCCTCAAATTATCATTTTTTCTCTTGCATTTCACAATAAGCAGCAGGAAGAAACCAGGCAACACCTTCAATATGTTGCTTGGAAATCTCCTCAGCTGAATATCCAAATTCTTCTGTTCATTATTTACAAGTTTTGCTTTTCACACAGCAGTAGAACATAATGTTATGGAGGTTTTGTTCCATGTAACAAGTGCGTTTGTCCAGTTTGCAATACCATATTTCTCATTGTCTTATTATCAGTGCTTTTACTTTTCATATTTCTACCAATAGTATGTTTATGCACCCTAGGTCCTAGGTTTTTTCTGTCATACATCTCAGGCTTCTTACTGCATCTACCCATTTCCAGTTCCAAAGCCAATTCCACATTTTTAGGTATTTGTTACAGTAATGCCCCACTTTTTTGTCGACATCTGTATTAGTCTTTTTTTTTTTTGTGGCTGCTGTAAAAAATTACCACAAACTTGATGGCTTAAAACAATAGAAATGTATATTCTCACAGTTCTAGAGGTCAGAAGTATGAAATCCATATCACTGAGCCCAGATCATGGTTCCAGTGGAGTGGAATTCCCTCCACATGCACTAGGGGAGAATGTGTTCTTTGTCTCTTTTAACCCCTCGTGGCTCCATTCGTTGGCTTGTGGCTCCATCTCTTCAATTTCTGCTTTTATGATCACATTGTCTTTTCCTCTTCTGTGTGTCATCTCTCTCTGTTTCCCTCTTCTAAAGACATTTGTGATCACATTTAGAGCCTACCCAGATAATTTAGGATAATCTCTCCATCTCAAAAATCCTTAATTAATCGCATCTGCAAAGGTGCTTTTTCCATATAAGGTAACATTTAAAGGTTCCAGATATTAAGACTTTGGGACAACTATTTAGTATATTTTACAATGGTACCCATCTCTAATGGATACAGCTTTGTAAGTGTTCACTTCACAGTATTCTTTTTTTAAGTCGAGATAAATACATATATAGTAGTAAGACAACTATCGACATGAACACATAAAATTGCTAAGCGCTGTGGTAGATATCAGACATGCATGATCTCATTTGATCCTCAGAATGGCATATCTTGGTTAGCATTTTTATACCCATTTCATGGTTAAATAAAAAGATTGGTAAGTCATATAACAAGTACATACTGGGCCAGTAGTGACATCGGTACTTGTTTGATTCTAAAGCCTGAGGTCTCCTGTGCCTAATCTACTCTCCTTTATGATCATTGGTATTAGGGCATTCTGGAGCTTTGAGATATGTCATTCACTAAGTAAACAAAGAAGGCTTAGAGGTGTAAGTCTAAAGAATGATGAGCATTTTGTATTTAGTTTCTTTTAACAGTGGTGCTGCTATCATTCATTCTTGGCAGTCCATTATACATGTGTGGCCATGGGCATGTTTTCAGCTGACCACATTGGTCATTGGGCTGTGACCACACAATTCACAGATGGAGTTATAAGCTCAAAGAAGTCTTCATACATACAGGGGCTTCTCAGAAATATTCTCAGTGGCCACACCCTATCTATCTTCCCAAGTTTAATGGTCTGAGTTTAGGAAATATCTTGGTCTGGCTCTAGCTTTCCATTCCTACTTAACCATCCACTTTTCCTATCCTAGTTGTCCTGAAAAACAGGACACATGGCTTGCTTATGTCTAGAGGGAAAGGTAAAATATGTTCATATTTAAATAAAACATAGGTAGAAAGTGCCAAGTATGCCAAGTTAGGTAGAGGTGAAGTGCTGGGGTATGCAGAAGTAGCAGATGAGATTTTCAGTTCTCTGTGAGGCTTTAAGAAGAAAGTGGTGATCACGGTTGGTCTCTAAATATAAATAAGATTTGGTTGTATAACAATTGTAAGATATGGGAAGAGAAAAAGACATTTTGGCTAGGTTGAAGGGCAATAATGCATATTATGTTGAAGAGAACAACAAACAATTTCATTTGACTTGAGTAACATGTCAGAAAGGAAAGAAGGGAGAGTTGAGATTAGATGTGTGGGTTTGGCATTGTCAGGTTGCCTTTTGGATTTTGGACTTCATTGTGTTTGAAATGTGGAATCATTAAGGATATGGGACAGAATAGTCACATCATCAAAGATATTCTTAGTACAATAGTAATGTGATAACTGTTGGTGTAATGGATTAGATGGGAAGAGACTACAGGTAAGGTAACAGTTTAGAATCTCACTGTAATAGTTCATGAGGGAGGTGATGATGACTTGAAATAAGGCAGTAGCAGAAAGGAGAGAGGTAAGGAAATGAAGACCAAGAATACAGTACAAGTAAACCCCACAGGATATGACAACTGACTGATTATGTGGGTTAAGGAAAGGAACAGGAGTCCAGAGTTCTAGCTTTAGTTAATTGGAAGTACAGATGTACCAGCTAAGGTTCTTTGCAAGTGACAAGGCAGGAACCGGCTCACTTTAGCAAAATGTCTTTTAAAAAGATATTTATTTAAAGCATTTGAAGAATTTGAAGATGACTCATAGACTGAAAAGACACAGTAAAATAAGACCTTAGAAAGGACAGAAATGAGAAAACTCTAAGAATTAAAGCACAGTCTACTGAGACCACGCCCTTCAGGGTGAGTCAGTTTGAACCATTTAGTAAACTTGGTCATTCCATTAAAGATCCAAATTCCACAGAATTTGGGGGAGCAGGGGAGAGAGAAAGAGAGAGAGATATATGAAGTTCAGTTGGGTGGTTGCAAGCCTATCTCCTGGCTAGGAAGAGGGCAGAATGTCTTGATTGATAGGCTCATCAAGATTGCATTTAATAGGTAAGAGATAATTTCCCAGATAATACTTGAAGTGTTGCTATTAGAAGGAGGGAAGGATGCTGACTAGTTGAAAACCAAGGATGTGCAGGTCTGAGGGCTGAAAATCATATAAAAGGCTCAGAGTTTAGAGTCAAAATATGTGAAAACCGCTTAAGTTCTCTTGTATAGATTATCAAAAGCTAATACACATAGTAATGGCATATTGTGGCTTGTCTCTTGTTTGATTTTAAGAGGAATGCCTCTATTGGTTGGGATAAATTATATCAACATTAAGGAAGCATCTTTTTATTCCTAGTTTACTAAAAGTTGTTCTCTGGAATGGTCATGACATATTGCCAAATAAATACCTGACATTGTTGTAATATTCTTTTACCACACTGTGGGCTAAATTTGCTGGAATTTTATAAAGGATTTTGCATCACACTCATAGGTGACAGTATCTGTACTTCCATTATTTTTCTTTTTAATTATAGCCTTGCTTTGTTATGTTTTCATATCATTCTTATTCTGGTTTAGCTGAATAAATTTAGTGATGCTCCTCTTTGTAGTCTCTGAACCAGTTTAAATGTTGTACAAATAAGCTGTAACTTTAACTTAAGAACCAGGGGACATAAAACTATGTGGAATCAGAGCCTTTTGGAAAGTAATTTGTTTTATGCTTCTGGCTCTTATTTCATGGTTATTGGGCACTTTAGACTTTCTAAATCTTCTTGTGTAAGTTTTGATAATTTATATTTTTCTTAGGAAAGGCATGCATTGTATTAAGGTGTACAAAAAATGTTAGAATAGAGTTACTGAGACATAAAATAAGAAGAGGATTTGAGAAGAGAATTGAAAATTTATAAAATTTGTAAAGAGATATCAAATTTGTAGAGTTTGGCTAAGAGTGGGAAAATCAAGGATGAAAAGGCAGATAGAGGAGGGTAATTGGGTTAAGTTAGAAGACTCCAGTATTTTGGGCTGATGCACTAGACCTGATAGGTTGTTTGGAATTAGAAAAGCTGCCAAAGAGTCAACATTACAGTCAAAGAGAAACACAAAGAATAGAGTCAAGAAATGGGGAGGTGAATATCAGTATTAAATGAGATAAAGGAGATCAGAGGCCAGGAAAACAGAACTGACTGGATGTGATGGGAAGACTGGCAGGTGATCAAGAACCAAGATATTGGATGCTGAGATGGTTCTGGAAAAATATTTCAATGTCCTGTGGTTCTGTGAGATAGAGAGATGGACATAGAGAAATGGTGTTAGGATTCTTCTGATTAAAAAAAAAAATACAAGCTTACTAAAGTAGTCAAAGGAGATGGATTGGCTCATGTAACTGAAAGTTGTTCAAGGGTTAAGACTATCTGAGGAAAAATGCTTTTCCTTTTTCTTCATCTCTTGTCCCTGCTTTCCATTGTGTTGACTCCCTTCTCAGGTAGGCTATACCTTTGTGGCATTAAAGATGACTCTGTAAGTTCTAGACTTTCTTGGTTCTTTCTGTGTAATCTTAGAGGTTACAATCATCCCTTTTCCAAATTGTTGTGCAAAATTCTCAGGGAAGATTTTGATTGGTTCTGCTTTAGTAATGTTATCATCCTTGAATCAATACTGTGGCCAGGGAGATAGGTATACTCTGATTGGCCAGGTCTGGTTCACAGATAAAACACTGAAGTGGAGAATGATTAACTCCAAGAATAAAGAGTAGGAGAGAGAGCCTCCCCAAAGAGATGAGCAGACCTAATAGATGGAGAGATTGATAGATACATAAATGATAGATAGTTAGATAGATAGATAGATAGATAGATAGATAAGAGATAAAAAGAGAGAGAGAGATTCATATATAAATGGGATGAGAGAATGAACAGAATAGATAAAGCAGTCAGGAAATTCTGTAAATTGATTAGTTGAGAATTTGACTGGAATAAAGTAATTCATGAGTAATTTATGACTAGAAAGTTAAGCCCTATTGCAGAATTTCTTGAATGCCTGGCAAAGGTTTTATTATTCAAGCAATAAAGAACCATTGGAAATATTTGAATAGACTAATATGCTGTGTTATAGGTTGGCTAAAAAGATGACCACCAGTAATTCCTTCCATTCCTTTATATGCATGCTTTTCCTCTGATGAAAAGGTAGAGTCTACATGCCCACCACTTGAATCTATCTGCCCTTGGGATTTGCTCTAATCCATATAAGGTGGTGGAAATGAAGTTCTGGGACTTCTAAGCACAGGTCTTAAGAGGACTTATATTTTTCAGCTTTGCATGGAGGGAGAACCACAGTGGTCCAGGCTATCCTGTTGCAGAAAGAAGCCATGGGAGAAAGAAAGACTAGGAGGAGGGGAATCAAGGCATCTCTTCCAACATCTAGCACGAAAACTACAGATGTAAAGACAGCTGTCTTGGATCTTCCAGTCCCAGTCAAGTTACTTCAAATGACACCTCAAGAGAGACCCAGATTTCCCAGGCAGTCACAAGCCATTTGAATCATCCCAGCTAAAGCCCCAGTCAACATGGAATAGAGATGAGTCTTCTTGCTGAGTTCTGCTTGAATTCCTGACTCAGAATTATATACAAATAAAATGGCTGTTCTTTCAAGCCATTAAGTTTAGAGGTGGTTTTGTTATAGAGCAATAGAAAAATGATATATCATGCAAATATAAACAACCTGAATAAGCTGATTAATTAGAATGGCATAGAATAAAGGTAAGGAAACAGTAGATTTTATTGTCATCACCCAATACAAGGTGATAAAATCTTGAACTGAGGTAATGTCATGGAAAAGTGAACTAAATGACCTTGGTTCTTCTTTTCTCTCTTGCTTGTGAGTCTTTAACTAGGCTGTCTTATCCATTTGGGGATTTATAACACCACATCAGTTAGACAGTAGGTGAACTGTGTAGTTGCACAAATTCATTAATAGAATTTGTTTTACTTTCTCTGTCCTTTGCATCATCCTCTAATAGAGGAGAATACAAAAGCAAAAGCTAAATAGAAATGCACATACACATACATTTACTTTTGCTCTTTAAGAGTACAAATTATACTTGTAAATATTTTAGTAAGAATAAATTTAAATGTAGGCAAAAATAAGTGTAGTAGCCAGATTTGTGGGCTATTTATCTCCAAATTTATATCTTGTTCCTGGGAAGCATGGTGAACTATAGGGGCATTGGTGGGAAGATTTAGATCTGTGTCCATAGGTCTGCTCTCCATTAACTAGATATGTGACTTCAGATAAGTGACTTAACTTCTTCGTGCCTCATAGGCATGATGATTGCTGAGAGAATCAAATGAAATGCATTGGATAATAAATGGCACCATTTATTTATCAACTGTGCTAACAATGCTGGCACCCAAAATATATTAGTAGAATGAAATGGGGATTTAAAGATGACATTTGGTGTCCCTCTTTTGGTAATTACATTGCTGATATATTCTTTCAGTTGAGCTTTTTATTTTTTACTTAATGTTTTTTTTCCCTATATTAGGAAGTAGAGGAACCCATTTTTAATTAATTCTTCAGACTCCATTTCCATGGCTGCCTTAAGTACCTGAGTAGAATCTTAGACATATGAAATAATGACCCAATTTAAGTTGCTGTATTTTTGTAAAGCCCTGGAAAAGAGGAAAGTACTTCAAAGTAATTAACATGAACATGCTCAATTATGTTTCTGTATAGCATGCCAGCACCACTGCCTGGAAGTTCTGAAATTAAGAATTTCAGAATCCCCAATTGTTAGCACAATAAGGTTCTAAGGTAGCCCTCTCTCTTCTCTCAAGATGGTCTTTTAGAGAATTATTAAGTATTAAAAGGTTAAAAACTAGAAAACAGTAGCAAAGAGGGGTAAAAATGTTCTCCCATCAGGCCAATGGGTGGAAGGGTAGGGTCACTGAATGTAGCCTTATTTCTGCTGGCCATGTTTCTTTCCTACCCAAGCTCCAAAGTAAGCGGACTGTGTAAGCGGGAATGAAATACACAACCCCCTTGTGACTGTGAGCAGCAAAGCATTCTCCGTTTGTGGTTTTCTTCAAATGAGGCTGCTTGGAATATGTGTTTGAAAACAGTGAGACTCTTTATTAATCAAGCACTTCACTTGCCCTGCCAGCATAACGTTTCATTGATGTCAAAACTCCCTTAAAAATGGTTTTGGAGCCACTTCTTGTACACAGACTTCAACAGAAGAAATATTTTTGGAATTGTAAATAGAATAATTGAAGCAAATATTTGCCCATTTGGAAAGCTTCTGTAATGGCTTTAATTTTCAGTTGCATTTTAAATATGCAGATCTGGGCATTGGTGCTAGGTACAAGCAGCAAGACTGAAGCACACCCCAATATCTGGACTTCCCTCTGATAGACAGTTAAGTTGTAAAATGGATAGACAAATGGGTCAGAGGAGAGATATGAAAAATTGTTTTGAGAAGATATATTAGATTCCAGCTGGGTACAAGGAATAATTAAAGGGACCTAGCCAAAAAAAAAAAAAAAGATACGCCAATCAGAAAGGGGCTTGTGTACAGAAGCTAAGGAAAAGGAGAGTCATAGAGACAGGCACTGAGGATGCCTTTCCAAAAGGTACACTGAATAGAGGATACTCAGGCCCAAAATACAACCTACCAGGACCTAGGAATAGGTCCACCCTAATTATACAGATGGTCACATCAGGGTACTACTACCATATAAACTGAGATATTTGAATTATATGAGAAATACCCCTATTTTGATTCTATGTATTTGACAATCTGTTTTCCTATGGACGACTTCTTGTTAGGAGGTAATATGCATCCAGGTTACTTGGGAATTCTGGAATGAATTATGGTGGAACATCTCCTTGTAGATGAGCAGAGAGGCATCCTGTGTTTCATAAATCCCTGTGAGCTCATAAGTGTGTGCCTACCCAGAGGATGGATCTATTCTCCATGTGTTGGTAAATTAGAATTCTAGACTTGCAGATTCAGGGCTAGAGCTTGGGCACTGGTAACCCCATCCAGATAGCTGATTCTCTGTGAGGAGTCCTGAGAGAAAGGAGGTGGGGTTTGATTTTTGTGTTTCTTTCTCCACAAAGTGTAACCTTGAGCAAGTTAACCTCTTTGAGGCTTATTTTTCTCATCCTATGAGGAAGAGGCACTCACTTTTCAAGGTCACTGTGAGGTTTTGAGATGTTATTGGTGGCTGATATGTTCCTAAAGCCCCTTTCTGCTCAGAAGTTATATGATGATCTGCAT
This sequence comes from Aethalodelphis obliquidens, assembly GCF_003676395.1. NCBI lineage: Eukaryota > Metazoa > Chordata > Mammalia > Artiodactyla > Delphinidae > Aethalodelphis > Aethalodelphis obliquidens. The sequence continues at coordinate 35,809,062 of NW_020837950.1, forward strand.
GAACATCTTTAGGATGTCTACCGGCCCGTGACCCTGCTCTGACAACAGTCTACCTATCATTCACACGGTTGATTACTGTAGCCATATTTGCATTTTTTTACTCCCTTTTTCTACATATGAGGACACTTATTCAAGGGAAATAACATTGGGTCCATCAGTTTCTTTCATCCAGAAATGTTGCATGGGTCACAATGGCTGTAGCCAAACTCAATGGAATATCTTAACTGGTAGGACGTGTAGGCTAGGGTGCCTGCTTCATAGTTACATGTAAGCCATATACAAAACAAATGAATAGCTCAAGAAGCAGAGAGTAAAAAAACAAAACAAAAATTAAACTGACAACAACAAACTATATGGTGGCAGAATGAGGGTGATGGAGAGATTAGGGGTCTTGATCCTGAAAATGTCCCTTTTATTGACCTCAGCAGCTTATGAGGCCCAGTTACATTCTCTGCCCTTATTTTCCATAAGACATTGCTGCTATTTTTCAATAATCCCAACAATCTCCAAACCCCCATGAAATGAAACTATTTTGAGTGGGTTTTTGTTACATGACAACCGACACATCTATGTACTTTGATCACAAGAAGCAAGGCAAAGATCATACTCTCTGTGTGGCAACTCATAGAGGGAAGACAGGGTCATCAGTTTGTAGAAAAGGGCTGGTAAGTAATCTCTCCTTCATGGAAAGGCTGAAGACTTGCTTTCAGACTCTGCCTCTCAGAAGCCATCTCTCTTCAAACACATTTCTGAGGAGCTGCTGAAAAACCCAAGTGTTGGGCTCTTGGTGCCTTTGAAAAAGGCCAGTGTTGCTCTAACAGGTACAGTTGAAGCTTCCCTCCTCATGGCAGATGCATTTGTTATTTTTCTTCCAGCAAACACTTCACACCAGGGTAGGGAGACATGTTCTTCTCCTGATGCTTGTTCAGGTGTGTTTTTGCAGAGGCAGACACTCTGAGACTGGTTGTGGCCTGATGACATGATGACACCAAGATCCCTGAATTGTCAGGGCCCTCTCAGGAGGGCCTAAGGCCATGAGCTTTGTGTGGAAAGGGATGAGCTTGTGGCAGGGAAGTCTGTGGAGTCCTATACCCAGTACTCTCCTATCTCAGGCAGCAGGAAAGAAAGTCCTCTGTATGGGTAACAAACTCTCTTTCCAAGCTTTCCCAACCAACTTGGTGCGGACCCTGTTTAAGACCTTCCCTTCAGACATTTTTGTAAGGGGACAATCTGGTGAGATGGAGTGAGGACTGGGTAGAAGACCTGGGAACAGGATTGAGGTCCTTAACTTAGGGTGAATCTGATCTTGAGCAAACTGATTAACACCTGTGAGCTCCAAATAGGAGTAAGGTAATGGAAAGAAGAAAAGGTGATATAAATTAAGACTGTGCAATGCTCTCCAAGTATCCTCTTAATTACTCTAATTTCCTACATTAGTAAATAGTCCACAACCGATTTTCTGCTGGAGAATAAGATGGTCTTTTGGTGAATCATTGCTGCTTCATAAATACGGTCTCAAAGGGTTTCTGACTTTTTTGTTATGATAAACTTCAGATCTGACCCTAGGTTCTTTTATATACCTTTTGAGAGTACATCTACTCCCTTAATTCTAATGCAATGTAGATGCTAGGATGAGATAACAATAATTACTATTTTTTGTTGAATTTCTATTAGATACTAGATATAATACATATATTGTTACTAATCCTTCCAGCAGCCCTTTGAGGTCGGTGCTGTTGTTATCTGCATTTATTTTCAATTTAATAGAAAAGGAAAACAAGCCACAGAGCAGGTCAGTAACTTGCTTGTAGTCACACAGATACTAAATAATGGAGATAAGCCTTAAATCAGCAGGGAGTAGGGGAAGAGGGATTTGGAGAAAGGTGGCAAGGTACAAACTTCTAGTTATGTTACTAGGGACGTAATGTACACCATGATGACTATAGTTAACACTGCTGTATGACATATAGGAAAGTTGTTAAGAGAGTAGATCCTAACATTTCTCATCACAAGGAAAAAATTTTGTTTTCTTTTCATTGTATCTATATGAGCTGATGAATGTTAACAACTTATTGTGGTAATCGTTCACTATATATATAATCAAACATTATACTGTACACCTTAAACATATACAGTGATGTTTATTTTTCAATAAAATGGTAAAAATAAACTTAAGCCAGGATTTCTCAACTCCAAGTACAGAATTCACTTCACTGCTATATCAGATATGATAGAGCTTGTGTCACTATCAGATACCAGAAATAATGTCAGGGAAGCGTAATGATGAGGGGCAATGGGATCAGGAGGAGGTAGGAGAACAAACTGTCAGAAATTGGGTGCTCAGAAATTGGGTGCTTCTTCAGTGCAACCATGCAGTTAGCTTTAAGCACAGGGTCCAAAGGCTGTCTCAAGTTCAGAGGTGGGATTGTGAGTGTCAGGGTCTAACCCAGCAGAGAGATCATACAAGCAAAAAACTCCTGGTTGCCAGTGGTTAATGTTACATGACAGAGGCATGTTGGGATATGGAGGGAAGTGACCCAGCAGGACAGCACCTGGAAGCTAGGCATGTGGAGACCATAATTTAATTCCTTGGGGAGGTAATAGGGCAACAGCAAAGATTTGATGGTCATGAAAGTCTCATAGGGTAGAGGGACACTGGGTCTGTGGCAGAGTACTTGAACAGATTATAGGGTACCTATACCTATTGGCTCCATAAGAACTCTACTGTTGGAGGGATGTCTCACCACCATTGCTTCCCACCAATAGATAATGTCCTTACTACCACTGCTCCTTCTAACTCAGAGAAAGAGGGAGTCAGTGGAAAGTTTAGTTCAATTCAGTACAACAAATATTTATGGAGCACACCTCTGTGCCAGGCACCATGCTAGGCACAGGTATACAAAGATGAATAAGATTCAGTCCTTACCAGAAATGGCAAGTACATGGCACATGTGCTGCCATTTCCTCCTCCTTCACCTAGGCAGACATCATCAATCAATCACCACACTCCTTCCTGCTGAGTCTGCACCTGGCCTCAACTCCTCCTCAACAGGCGGCCACTATTCATCAATAGGAGATGCTGTGTGGGTTGAGATGAATTAGCACTCCTGCTTCAATAAGTTTTTAGTCTTGGGAAGGGAGAGAGGCTATGTTTCCTTATGTATATTAGACTGCATGGTTCAAGTTCAAGGTAATAGAAAAGAAACTTGAGGAAGCCCGGGGTCTTGAAAAATGTTCACATTTCCTCTACATATCTTATTGTAATTATTTTTAAAGGGGGGAGATTTCTGTTAATAAAGACATGGCATTTGGGTGGAAGCATTTTTCCCTAAGTTCAAAGTTATTCTCATCAGAAAGGACTTCTTTTAAAATACAGCTCGAGGCAAAATCAAAATCCAAAAACAGTTAAAAAGAGTATAAACTCTTGCTAGAACTGCAATGTATCTGCCCCAGGGGTTGTAAGAATGTGCTAACCCCTCACTGCCAGTTCTTCTGCAGCCAAAAAAATCAAACAGCTAAGAACTCCTTAGGGAAGGCAAGGTGGTGAATGGGGACCTATTATAAAATACACACCTTCAAGAGAACAAGAATTACAGGTAACTTCCCTCTTCTCTAAAGTGACTGGTAGTAATAGAACTCCTCTCTGTGGACACTTAGAAGGCTTGCTTGTTCTGTGGCTTTGGCCATTTATACTTAATTTATGTTTTTAATTTTCTGGAAAAAGCCCAGAGGAGCCCACTGCCCAATGGAGCGCATGATACAGGTTTGATAAACACAAATTAAAATAAAAATGTTCTAGTGCCTCTGGACACATCCAAAAATAGAATTAAGAGACTCTAAATTCTAGGGTAAGAATGATCCTTCAATTCATCTTAAAAGGCAAAAAGTGTAAGGGAATAAAGTTGGGTAAAAGAAGAAATGGGAGAGGGCATTAAATGACAGGATATAGCATTAGGCATGGCTGAACTAGACTTAAATGTTGGCCTTGCCAGCCTTCCTGAAAAGGGAATATTATAGCCGTGCAAAATCTGGATTTCACAGTGAGAAGAAATCAAACATAACACTTCTCACTCTGAATTACTTTACCCAAAAGAGTGTTTTGAATTGCGACCTTCATTACTGCCAATAACTGAGTTTACCTAAATAATCTCCAGCACTTTGGAAATTGGGTAAGGCCACCACTGTTTGGTGCATTTAAAAAAAGGAGGTATGGTGTCCTAGAGAAACCTTTTCTTTCCTTGAACCTTAAAAAAAATTTTCTCCTACTTCACCTCTTCATATCTTGAAAAATCCATCATGAAATGTGTAAAATATGGAATCATGGAAATTTTGGCTTATTAACATGTATTTTTGCTTGTATTGTGTATGCACTAAATGCAGACTTTCATTCTCAGAAAGGGTAAGTCACAATACTTAAACCTACTCTATGTCAAGTAATATCCATAGAGACATCCCAGACCCTCAAGAACCTTGCATCTGTATTCAGAGAGTCGAATTTAAACAGAGCACATCTAGAATTCCATTTGAATGACTCCAAATGTACTGAGCAGCTGCTGAGAGCAAAGCATTATGCGTGATGTACTGTGAGATAATAAAGTTGGAAGTATTCCTGCCAAATCCTAGTCTATATGTGCCATTCTTCTAGTTGGGATTATGTGTGGGCTCCTAAAGTGATACTTTTACTCTGGTTGTACAATACTTACTCGATCAGCAATAAATAATATCAACCACCTCTGAGTGCATTTGTGTTTATACAAATCTAATGATTACAATGAAAGCAAACACTTTAAAACTTTCCACTCTGTTCCAGCCTCTGTCCCATATACTTTACTTGTGTTAACTCATTTAATTCTCACAACATTCTCACATGTTATTGTATTGGTTTCCCAATACAAATTATCACTAACTGGGTGGCTTAAAATAACAAAAATGCATTCTTTCACAATTGTGGAAGCTAGAAGTTCAAAATCAAGATATTATTAGTGTTGGTTCTTTCTGCAGTCTCAAAGGGAGAAGCCATTCCATGCCTCTCTCCTAGCTTTGGGTGGCTGCCAGCAATCCTTGGCATTCCTTGGCTTGTGGCTGCACTCCAATTCCTGCCTCTGTCTTCACATGGCCTCTGTGTCTCTGTCTCTTCTCTTTTTCTGTCTTAAAGGATAGTCATCATTGGATTTAGGACCACAGTAATCCAGGATGATCTCCTCCAGAGATTCTTAATTACATCTTAAGGATGTTAATTCCAAATAAGGTTACATTCTCAAATTCCAGGTAGATACATATTTTGGGGGGTCCACTATTCAATTCACTACAATTAAAGTCTTCATTCTGTAGATGAGAAAATAAAATCTGTTTAAACAGGTCACAGAAGTTACAGAGGAGGTAAGAGAAAACTCAAGCTTTGAGGCCAACTATCAGAAGCCAGAGACAATGGTCTTCAGGGTCACAATATCACATGACTCCATGATGTTATACTCTCTTTCTCCTCTACATTTCACCATGGGAAACAGACCACCAGATATGGTGGCCAACCAAATTCTTCAAGTCCATGCAGCAGTATGAAATGAACTTAATGTGAGAATTAAACAAATCCAGAGGATGCAAGCAGTAGACTGTAACATGTTGTTGGTGCCCTACCAGATACCCCAGGATCCCTTTAGCCAGTTTGGTAAGTGTGTTCATCTTTCAGATGCTGTAGGTTCTCCCGCCCATGGCTCACACAAACCTTCTCTGGGACATTGTCCTTCAGTAATTGAAGCCACTTTGCCCAGAAGAGTTTGGATGTTAAGCCAAGGAGTCTGGATGTTAAGCTCTTATTGCTCACCATCCAATGGACACTGACTGGGGCAGGGGTACAAAAGCCCCACTCTCTTGTCTTAAAGCAGGACAGACTCTGTGGTGCAATTTACTTTCCAAAGTTCCCCCGAGGTTCAGGCTGAAGTTAGACTTCATATGTCCCACATTCTTGCATATCCCCACCTTCTTCCCTCTTCTGCTCCTATCTAAGTTCTTTCAAGGAGAACTCCGTGAATAAATCACAGTGTATACAAATCCAAAATCAAGTTGTGCTGCTGGAATCAGATGCCATTTTCTACATGTCACTTCATTTAGGTTTCACAGTAATTTCAAGAATAGCTCTAATTATCTCTACTTTGGGTATCAGGAAACTAAAGCTCAGAAAAGTTAGAGGATATGCCCATTGTTGCTCAGGAGATATATGATGGAGCTGGGATTCAAAGTCAGGCTCTCTGCAACCCTCTAGTTTCTACTAGACTTGCCTGCCTGCTTACTAAAACACTCAGGCTGAAGACAAATGTGCCCTTGGGAATGGGTCTGGTCTAATTAAACTTTGGGGGGCTTTAGAATCAGACACAATTGGGTAATTAATAAACGGTAGCTATTTCTTGAGAAAAAATTGGCATTTTAAACTTTTTGTTATGTTTTGGATTTTTTTCTGACCACTTTTTTTTACTGACCATTTTCTAAGGCTGTGAGATATACTTAGGATGATGTATATAAAGTGCTTAGCACCACACTTAGCACATTAGATACACTCAGAAAGGCTAGATATTGTTAATTTCCCTCCTGTCCAGTGCAGCAGCTCAGGAAGCTGAGATCTGTGATCCACCAGGGATGAACCCCAGCACACTAATGGGGCACCTCAAGGTGATATTTCAGCCTCCTAAGTCTGCCTGACCCTATGATATAGCCACTTCAGGGCAGTGATCCACTGAGGTGCCAATGGAAATGCAGATATGAGGGTAAGGGAGGTTTCTGTGGGAGCCAGAAACAACCCTGAGAAAGGGAGAGAAGTGGCTAAGGTTACAGGGTGAATTTCACTGTGTGTGACACCCTGGCTGAAATCCTATCCCACAGGGCCATCAGGTGAGCAATTAGAGAAAGTGACTGAAATTGTTTCCATGTTGTTTTTTTCCCCTTTTCCTTCTAAAAATATCTATGCTGAGAGTGTTGGCCTGTGTGTGTGTGTGTGTGTGTGTGTGTGTGTGTGTCTGTGTGTTTGTGTGTCTATGTGTATATGTCTGTGTGTATATATGTGTGTATGTGCATATATGCATGTCTCTGTATGAGTATTGCATAATGTGTGTATGTGTGTCTCTCTGTGTGTATATTCATGTTTCTGTGCATATGTGTGTGTGTGCATGCCCACACTTGTGCATGCCCATATGCTAAATTTGACACCCTCATTCTGATTTCAATTCATTATGATTTTTCTGGATGTCTCCCCTTCTTACACTTTTCTTCCTGCAACTCAAACTCCATACTCCAGTGAGAATGTCATTCCTCTGGGTTTTCATTTTTCTGGACACATACTCTGTTTACAACTTACTCATCTCCCTTCTTTTATGAAATAACTCTTCTTCCTCAAAGACCCTGTTCTGACATCACCTCCGTCATCTCCTCTACCCATGGAATCCTCCCAGCTCTGACAGGAAGATTGAGTTATCCATCTCCTTTGCTAGCACCTTATAAAGATTTCTATTGTACAAACTGCTGTCCTTTGCTGTAATGATGCATCTCCAAGTTTGTCTCTCCTACATCATACACTGTGGGATTCTTTGAGACAGGGACGATGTCATAAATTTCAGGCTTGGCAGGTTTGGCAACATTATTATAGTTCTTTAATAAAAGAAAAAAACAAGTAAATAAATAAATGAAAGGAGGATGAAGCACTAAGCTTAACATCTCTCTATACAGAATTATATTTCTGTAAAATGAAAATGATAAATGTAGCCAATTGTGGTAGATTAAACAATTGACCCCAATTATTTCTCTTTCCCTTCTGTGCTGTTATGGGTTGAATCCTGGTCATGTTACTTGCTTTGGCCACTAGCGTGTGGGTAGAAGGGAGAGTATACCAGTTCCAAGCCTAGCATTCTTCCTAGGAACCTATTCTTACTGTTCATACAGCCTGGACTGTACGATGAAGACGTATGCAATGGAAGTGACCCAGGTGACCCCAGATCTTCAGTAAGAAGGGGAGCTTCCAGAGAAGCTCAGACCAGAACAACAGAGGCATCCCAGACAACCCACTGATCTGGGATGATAAATGATTGTGGTTTTAAGCCACTTCGTTTTGAGATGATTTGTTACATAGCATTACAGTAGCAATAGCTAACTTATACTTCAAACTCATTTAGTTTTTGTGAGGATTAAATTGGATAATTCATGTCAAGTGCTTAGCAAAGTCCCTAGAACATGGTAAGCACAGATATTAGCACCCCGATTATTAAATGTCCCATTTCTACTATTTTATAAACTAAGACTTTTATGGAAAAGAACAGTTGGCAGAAAAGGAAAGCAAAAGTCTATTTATCAAATTCAACGAGGCTGTCACAGCTCAATTTGGCAATTTCTTTCATATTTGCTAAAAGCCTTTGGTAAATGTGAAGCAAGATGATGTTCCTTGGCTGGGAAGGTCTGAGAGGATTCACACTTAAGTAGAAAAAAGCAGACTTGGCACAATGGTGCTCCAGCATGGAGTCTTATATAACTGTCCCTGTCATCAGTGGGATCATCTGCTGGGTTTCCTAAAACATTTTCATTTTGTAAACCACTTTGTTTGACAACCCTTCATATTAATCATTCCTTGGAGCCAGTCTGTACACAAAAACAAATAGCTAATTCCTGGAAAGTGCCAGATAACTGGGTTTATGAGGCTCAAGCCAATAGCCTCCTATTTGTTGAGAGGGTCGCATATTCCCATCTTCAGCTTAACTCCTTTTCTGATCTCCAGACTAAGATGTCTAACTGCTGCTGGACTTCCCCATCATGAGGGCCCAGGCTTGTGTCACACTTAAGATGTCAAAGTAGAGCTCATTATCTTTGTCCATACCACCCCTTCCCCCACCCCTGTTGGAAATATGGTTCCATCTATGCCTTGTTTTAGCGAAACCACCCAATTTCCTAAACCAGTACCTGTGTCATCCATTATTCCTCTCTCACTCTCCCTTTGTTTGCTCCTTTCCCCAGACTTCTAAGTTCTCATTATTTCTCAAATCACTCTACCCCACTTCATCTTCATTACCATCACCTCATCTTCAGGTTTATAGCAAAAACCTCTTTATATGTCTCCCTGCTTCAGCCTCTTTTCTATCATTTCTCTGTTCTCCAAGGTGAGCTTTTTCATCTGCGTGTGTATGTGTGTGTGTGTGTGTGTGTGTGTGCGTGCGTGTGCGTGTGTGTGTGTGTGTGTGTGTGTGTGTGTGTGTATTTTCCTGTATATGCCTCACACCTCCTACTGGACTGTAAGTTCCTTGCCTTTAGGAGTCATGCCTTGAATTTTGTTCATTCTCAAGAAATGTTTGGGAAGTCAAATCAGATTAATTCTTATTTGATTTAATCTTAACCAAGCTCTCTAGATAAAGGTCTCTACATCTCCTTTCCATCTATTAAGCAGAACTATTTCAACTGAGTCCACAACAAATGTCAACTTACCAGAGGTCAGTTGAACCGCAGTTCAGAGTAAAGCCTTTTATAAAAGATTTTGCAGGGAGGGCTCTTTCAGACAATAGTAGGACTGAAAAAGACAGCAGACGATATGGCAAAGGAGGAGGAGAAGCAAATATTGCAAAGCAAATGTTAATTACCAGGTGCAGCTCTACTTATTTTACCCCCCTTTTTATGATTCATCTTCAGAGACTGGGAGGTAAGGAAAGGGGTCAGCAGGAATTTTAGTGCTGGAGTTTATCTTCAATGGTGCACATCTTATCCCACCACTAGCTACATTTTTCAACATCTCTATAATTCAATTATATAATGGGTAATACATGGATGATTATAAGAGTATTTGCCTTTAGGGCTGTTGTGAGAAATAAATGAAATAAAACCTCATAAATATCAATACTCATCTGACAGAGAAAAGAATCCCTCCAGAACAGTTTGGGAATTTGTCCAAGTTAGTGGTAAAAGTAGGTTAAGAATCCAATCCTTTCTGATTCTAAAGTCCAAGTATATTCTACTTTACGGAAATTCTTTTTTTCTAAGGGTGAAGTAGGGTGAACTGGGAGGATCTGTAAGAATTTCCCTATTGTTGCTCATGATCTTCCTTCTCCCTGAATACATTTTCCACACCTTTTCCTATTTTATCCTGCTAAACATTTTCCTTTTTAAAAGATGAGCAGAAATATTGCTTCCATTATTATGTTGGCTAAGTTAGTAGTGCTGCCATATGAGCTCCAACTCAGACCCTGAGTTTATGGTCTTTCTAGTCTATGAGATGCCAGTAAACCTTACAATAGTGACTCTTTTTGAAACAGGAGGGAAGGGGTAGGGCATAACATTTAAAGGAATGACATAGCCACATGACAGGACCTAGTATGAACTAACTTGAACCAACTAGGTCCAAGATGGTGGAAGATTCAACTTCCAGTGGACCTTGAGCCTCATTATACACTCATTGTAATGCATTAACATATGCTAAATGACACACCCACCAGTACCATGATAGTCTTGAGGCTAACCATAAAAGGCCAATAAGTGGCAGTGGCCCAATTCCTGGAAATCTCCGCCCCTTCCCTGAAATAGTTGTAATAATCCTCCCACTCATTAGCCTGTGAAATTACCTAGCCTATAAAAGCTAACCATGCCATCAGAGCCTCTGGCCTTCTCAGATGTCCCACACTCTGTCTGTGGAGTGTGTTTCTCCCCTGGTCGCTCTGACTTTCCAAGACAACCCTATGCCTTGGGGCTGATCTCACCTTTTGAGACGGACTGCATTCTGTCTATGGAATGTGTATCTCTACAAATAAATCCACTTCTTACCTATCACTTTGCCTCTCACTGAATTTTTCTGTGAGACGTCAACAACCTGAGCTTCATTTAGTCCTGAGATGAGGTATGTAATCTCAACTAAAAGACCATGGTTCAAGTCCCAATCTGGGTTCTGGCCGGGTTGGAGTCCTGGCCTGTGGATTCAAATCCCAATCTGAGGTGCATGGTTTCATTTTTGATATGTCAGATGTTAAAACACAATTTATCCCAAAGGATTACCATAAAGAGTTGATATTCTTAGGATGAAATAATCTTTGCACACTTTCCACCACATAGTGTTTTTCAGAGGGTATGTTAGGGCTTATAGTGATATTGCACATGAATGAAGAGACCTCAGTGCTTCTGGCAAAGAACTGGATCTGCTCTGAGTTTGAAGAGAGAAGACGAGGACACTTCCCAACATGTGAGCAGGTCGACTAAGGAAGAGAGTGGGATAGTCCTAATATCTTTCGGGTATCTGATGCATTTCTTCTTCCAGGAAAGAGGAAGTTTTGTTTATGCATGGCTTTGGGAGGATTACTTTGGGCAGGCAGAGTGCAAAAAGCTTTGTTAAGGCTTGTCCCCTCCAAGAGACCCTGTCTTTCACTTTCTGACAGCACTCTCTGTGACCTCGCTCTTGTCACCTATCTGATCTTTCACGGTGAGACAGAAAAAAATGTGATGAAATTGAGGGCTCAGCAAAGGAGTCTGGCTTTTCACCTCCCAGGTGTGAGGAAGAAAGGGCTAGTTTGGGGGAGGGCACCACAGAGAATGCCCCTACACTCTGCAGGTCACTCTAGGGAAGACAACCAGCAAAAGTCCATGAGGAGTCACAGACGTTGCCCCACATGGCAGGTTTGTGGGTCAGCGAGGGGAAGGGACACTTTAATGAATGCAGCTGGTCGTCATTTTAGTTCTTAGTGGAAGAAGAAAAGGTGCAGACAAAATAAGCTGTCCAGACTAACCAGTAGTTGGATTAGTAATGCCTGAACTTGACAGAGAAGCCAGTGCTAAGGGTCAAAGGATAAACTGATTGGTGGGAACTTTTTGATGCCTGAGTTTTAGTGAAGCTATTAGTGCCAATTAGAATGACACCAGAGAAGAGGCTGGAAGGCAGGGGGCCCCAGAAATATGTCAAGAGAAGGGTTTGACGGCTGAGATGCAAAGAAAGATGGGTGATTAGGAAGCATAATTTGCTCAATTACTTGTGATTTGGTAGAAGTTGGTTTTTAGGACTGTTTTTGTAACCTGAAAATGGGGGCCTTAGAAGCCTTTGAAATGAGGACAGGCACGTAGAGTGAACTAATTTCAACTCAGTGCAGACTTTAAGAGCATAAGAACTGTCATGCCAGATTGGGATCACCATGGGCCCAGGCCGCCATTTTGCCCCTGATAGGGGCACTGACATAGGTGTTTGTGGACAGGATTGAACTGTCAAACACAAGAGTTAAGGAAGTACCTGAAGATTCCTTTAGCAGTCTTTCATGGATTGTCATCTAATTGAGCTGCTGGAACTATTCTGACACTATCAGTATGTTTGCCTTCCCAGTCTTTTGGAGTAAAATGGTGTTGTGTTGACCTAATCGCTTATTAGTCACATGAACTCTGATAAGCTGCTTAATCTCTTAGAGTTTCAATGACCACATTTAAAAATATATATATAACTATTATCTATCTATCTACCTACCTATATATTGGCTGCACCGCATGGCATGTGGGATCTTAGTTCCACTACCAGGGATTGAACTTGGGCCCCCTTCAGTGAAAGCACAAAGTCTTACCAACTGGACCTCAACGGAAAGGAAGAGAATTCCCTCAATGCCCACATTTTAAATATAGGTCTAATAATAGGTACCCTCACAGAATCATTTTGAACATTAAGTAGAAAAATAATAAAAGACAGTTAATACTAATATAACACTTACAACTTACTATACACTGAACAAAACTATATCTATATCTAAATATATCTGTATCTTTATATCCATATCTATATCTATATAACTCATTATTCCTCACACAAATTTATGAGCATAGTTTTTTATGATCTTCATTGTACAAAAGAGGAAATTGTTCATATTGTACTTGGGCTTAACTTGGGCACAGAGCTTGGTGGAGTTGGTGGCTATAGGTCTTCACTCAGACATTTGTGTCTCAAGATCTATTAAACCACAAGATAGTGGGTGTTGGTGGATAAACTGTTGCTCACTTCAGTTTTAGTTATTTCAGAAATGTGTATTCATTCAGTCTCTTAGAAGATTGGTCAACTCATTGAGACTGAGACTGAGACAGTTACATACATATTATCCGAAATATGGAAGAGTCCTTAAGAATCATAAGTAGAGACAGCTGGACTCCAATAGAACTGACAATTACTTTCTTCCAGAATTAACACACATAGTCCTAGAACCACATTAACAAAATTTTCCAACTTAAATTATGATCATTGAGTCTAACAGACTGAATATTGCCTTTTTAAAGGTAACTTGAAATGATACACCAGTGGTTACTTCAGTCTCTCTTTGTTCTTTCAAAATACATATTTCAGCTTCCTTCAGAACAAGATGGGGCCCACAAACATGTTCAGAGGGCTCTTTAAGTTTTAAATGGTTCTTTCCTCTACCTTTTCAAAATGTATGGAAGAAACCAATATGTATATTGTAGTAGTAACATTTTCTTTCTGGTGATTGCCTATTCCTAAAATAATTAATTTCCTCAGATCAGAAAGAAGAACAGTTTAAATAGTGGCAATATACATGAGTAAAATATCCTTTAAAAAGGCACAAGAGGGCAAACGACAAGTTTATTTGTCATCAACAAAGATGAAAATTCATCTCATGAAGGGATCTCAAAAGGGCTGGGTTGATGAAATTTCATAATCTGATGGAAATATTAAAATGGTTTACCTATCTACCTACATCAGAGTAGCTCAGACTCAGGGCTATTAACATTCTGGGCTGTACAATTCTTTGTTGTGGGGAGTTGTCCTGTGTATTGTAGGACGTTTAGCTGCATCACTGATCTCCATGCATTAGAAGACAGTAGCACCAACTACATTCCCAGTTATGACAACCAAAATTATTTCCAGACATTGACAAATGGCTCCTATAGGCTTGAAATCCCTCCTGTTGAGAATCACTGATTTACATTTATATCAGGAATCAGACTAGCAAACATTTTTCTAAGGGCCATACAGTACATGTTTTAGGCTTTGAGAGTCATACGGCCTCTGTGACCACTACTCAACTCTCATTGTTGTCCAAAAGCAGATATAGACAATATGTAAATAAATGAGCATGGCTATGTTCCAATAAAACTTTATTTACAAAAACAGACCACCAGTTGTATTAGGACCATGGGCTGTGGTGTGTCTACCCCAGATTTATATCACTGTGAAATAACATGGCATAATACGATACAATATGATGCTTAGTATTGAGTGAAAAAAGAACATTTCCATTGAAGAATACAAGGCATATCACTGATAGTACCACCCAGAGATATCTTCTGTCATCTTCTTAATACATGAATAGACACACATGTGCATACATATCATTTGTCAAGGACAAAATTTTGAAATCTTACTATGTGTATGTATAATTTTGTAACCTTATTTTTTCATATGACATTATTTATAACATAAGTAATTTTTTTGGTGTTGTATGCCCTTGAAAAACATAATTTTAATGGTTGTGTAATTATCCATTTTATTGAAGTATCAAAATTTATTCATTACTCCCTGCAATTGGATATTTTCATTTTTCCCATTTTTCCTATAATGTGAATAATGGTGCAATGAATATCTTTATACATGTATCTCTAATAACTTCTATAAGATAGATTTCTAACAGATTAGCTAATTTAAAGAATCAGAATACTTTTCGAGGTTCTTGGTCATGTGTACAAATTGGCCTTCAAAAATTTTCTGCTGGCTTCTATTCCTCTGAGAGACCTAGATATTTTTAATTGAATTGCTTGCTAGATAATAAGCTACCAGCAGGCAGGGTGCACAGCTTCTCCACTTTATTCATCCCCCAAAGTACCTTGCACGATGTCTGCTAGATAGACTCCCAGTTAACTGTCCTTACATAAAGTTGGACACAAAATTCTGAGACTCGGACACATGATATTGTAACATTTGAAATGTATATCCAAATCTTCGAAACATCTTTGACATGCAGTAATACATGGAATGACACCACAAGTTTAGGACAAGCAATAAAGGCAACATCTTCAGCCCCCAAATGCATAAGTTGACATGTCACAAGTTGTGTGTAAAAAGATGACATAGGACTCACATAGTTGAATTATTGGCATGAAAAGAAGACCAGAAGGGGTCCCGTTACTCTGCACAATTTTAGGGTTTGTGTCCTTTAAATGTGTGGAATATTACAATTAGGAAAATATCATTTATGTGGATCATTGGATTTCCTGTTTTTAATCTCTGTAAGCATTCTGGCAATCTTCAGAGCTAGCAGAAACCACAATCGTGCTGTACAGAAACCCCAGCTTGCACAGGCCACCCAACCCTAAGGGGAAATTTCTTATAATCGTTTTTTTTCTCACAACTCCTCCAAGTCCAGGTGAGACATCTAAGCAGACTGCAGAGCTGGGTTCTGCCGAAGGAATGAAGAAACTGAAATCTATCATGTCTTGTGTTTTATTCTCCAGGGTTGAATCTAATATGGGATGGGATGTTTAAGCCACACAAATTTTTCCAGAGAAAAACTGGAGAGAACTAGTGCTTATTTTCTGTGGCTCTTTGGCAGTGTACTCTGGGCGCATTTCACCAGAACAGATTGGCTATGTTAGAAAGGTCATCAAAAACCCTCTAGGTTCCCAATCTCAGCAAGTTTTATGCAGATGGGTTTGAAAACCCTAAGATTATGATGTTGTAAGGGATTAGCCTGATGTTTTCAACATTATCACTCTAATTGTGTGCTTTTAAGTACTTCAGGTACAGATCCTGCAGCCATGAAATGAATACAGTCTTCAAAGATTTTTATCACTAGTAGCTCTCAATGATACTGGCCACTGGACGAACACAGAGCACAGGTTCTGAAAGGACCCTGACTGTTTTCTGGGTGCAAATGAATAGGTGTAACCTGGGCACTGTGAAGGGAACACCCCTCCTCCCCACGTCAGGATAGCTACGGCTCTAAACTCTTGGCAGCATCCTAAGGCACTTGCTGCTTGTCATAGCCTGTCACCAAGAATGTAACATGCGACCAAAGACCTCACTTCCTTCATACATTTACATAAATGTCATTTTGCTGTTGAGGCACCTCTGGCTGCTTCAGTTAAAATTGCAACCCGTAATGCACACCCAGCACTCTGTTCACTTTCTTGTCTTTATCACCTTAGCTCTGATCACTATTAATATGTTATATATCACTTATTTACCCTGTGTATATCTGTCTTCCCCACTGAACTGTAAGCTTTGCAAAGGTAGACTGTGTGTATGTATGTGTGTGTGTGTTTCTATTTTTATTTGCTTCTTGGATCCCATTTCCCAAAACAGTGGACACACCTTTGAAGACATCGCCCTGTACTTAAGCTTCCTCTTTGGCTAAGTTAACAGCTTCTGAGGACAGCCACTACCTATAGTACATAGTGAGTACTTAATATATATTTGGGAATTTAGTCATGTAGTCACCACTCTTGTATCTAGAAGAGATAATAATGATTAATAAATAACATCCTTAGCTTTTTGCTTAACAGTTCTTCTTTCAAATGGAGAGGGGGTGAAACATCCCAGTCTGCCATGTAAACCCCCCACTCAGTACCTGCCAGTTATTGTTTTATTCTCACAGTGGTCCTGTGAGGTGGATTTTAATAACATTTCCATCTTACCAATTTAGAAAATGGAAACTGAGGCTGAGAGATATAAAATAACACCTCAGAGTCACTTTAGTTGCCAAAACTGGCAAATAACTGATCTGGGATGTGGACCCAGAGCTCTTTAAGCACCAAACTCAAGACACTGTGTGAGGCGAGTCTATAGGATTCTTAAACATACTGGGGGAAACTGTGGGATAGGAGTTACTCTGCATTTGTGATCAAGTCCCAAAGGCATAAAAGTGCCTTCTAAAGGCACTTTTTAAAAATTGAATCAGGACATAGTAACAACATGAAATTTTTATGGGACTTTCATTTCAGAAATCTGTAGCACTTAAAACACATGAATTAATTCTTAAAACTCACAAAGTAGATAGTAAATTATTTTGATGAGAAATTAACTATAGCGAGAAAACAGCAACTCATACAGTGTCAGAGATTTGTCTTAAAAAAGGCGTAAGGACTCTCATACATTCTGTGAGAAGGGAGGATACTTATTAAAGCACAGTGGAGCAGGAACAAAATTTGAGAAGTTTTAGGATCACTTGCCATAGATGGATGATTTTAGGGTAGCAATGATTTTTATGCTGATTAGTGAGGTTGATTATTAATTCTCAACAAACATATTGTCGTGTCTCCAAAAATATTTTTTTCTGAAAATATAGCTCAAGAATTAGGTACGTTTTTCAGTTCAACATTTATTTTATATCAGCTTTGTAAAATATATAGAATGCAATTTAGCTATTCCTTAAAACATTATTTATTGTCTACTCTCATACAAGACATCTGAGTAGAAAACACCAAGACAAATCGTTCCTTCATTATGATTTTAGGACATCTCTTCTCTTCTGTAATAATAGTGATGTTCATTGAAATCCAAATTTGTCTTTTCACCTAACTCTGAATTGAAGTCTTGAGAATAACTCCAAATAGAGTTTCAAAGTTCTACACATCTGTGGAAAACTTACAATTTACATAAATCAGTAACAATGAAACCAGTCACTGGAGCTGAATGTTCAAGGTTTATTAACTTGGTTCAGGTTGTTAAGGATGGCCTGGTGTGGAAGATAGGTGAATTCACTGAGTAAAGTTGAAGCACATAAAGATAAATGACTATCAAAGTTCTCATAGCTAAATCCTGGTAAAAGTGGGGTTCACACGCTGACCCCTGACTCAAATTTGGCGATCTTTCTGATTCATCCCACTGATAGAGGAAATGGTTTGATTTTGCTTCCTCATGAAGGGGCTTATCCAACTAATTTCCAGAGTGCAATCATAGCTTCTGCTTGTTTGTATCCTCCTGAAACTTGGGACATTATTTACGTCAAATAATGTCAAAGGGATGAATCTTTCATCCCTTTCAAAGGGATGAATCTCATGACCTGAGGTTTGGGACTTATTTTTGGCTGTTAACTCAAACTTGGGTGTATTAGTCTGCTAGGGCTGCCACGGACTGGGAGGTTTAAACTACATAAATTTATTGTCTCACAGTTCCGGAGGCTACAGGTCTGAGAAGGTGTTGGTAGGGTTGGTTTCTTCTGGGGGCTCTGTCCTTGGCTTGTAGATGGCCATCTTCTCTATGTGTCTTCACAAGGTCTTTCCTCTGTGTGCATCTGTTCTAATCTCTTCTAGCAAGAAAACCGGTCATACTGTATTAGGGTCGTGGTAATAACCTCATTTTAACTTAATTACTTCTTTAAAGATCCCCATCTCCAAATACAGTCACATTTTGAGGTACCAGGGGTTAGGACTTCAAAACATACATTTGGCGGGGGGTAGGGGATCATAACAGTCGATGTGCAGAAGATGTAAGCTTGGTAACCCAAGTAAGTAAAATGATGCTTGTAAAATAAGAAATACTTTTAATTCAGTTTCCACCACATGCCTGGGAATTTACATGCTTTATTCTATGTTAGTGTCATAGCAGCCTAGCAAATTACGTCTTTAAGGGGCTTGTTTTCTAGGTCAAGTAGCTAAGAGAGGTCAAGTAATTTCCCTATGGTGACCTAGCTAATAAGTGTCATAGGCTAGCATTCATCTTGACCTCCAAGCTCCTGCAGGCTGCTCCCCAGCTGGATGCAATACTGTAGGACACCCAAGGGGGCGCTTTTGTTGGAAGGTATCACAAAGCTGTTACTCAGAGTCTGACTGTTCTTAACCTACAAGGGTAGAAGACCCAGTGGTGACGAGAAACAGCTGAGACCAGAGCCACTGTGACTCCCATTGTGGCATCAGAAGTCCGTCATGAGGGGCCAGTTAGCCAGGCCCAAGAAGGCTGAAGGACATTTAAGTACTGCACATTCTAACATGCAGAAAGCAAGAAGTCTCCATCAGCCGGGCTTGAAATCAAAAGCCCAACCCCATTGCCTCTCTGAGGGGCAGCCTGTCTCCCAGGAATGTGGCCATGATAAACGAGAAATATGTATAAAGTGTGAGCCCTTGCCCCAAAGGGTGCTGAATAAATGCCGGGTATTATACTATTGTTTATTTGGGCTACCCAAGTGCACTGGACTGAACAAGAGAATTTCTTTCACTGACAACCGCGGTCATTGTGGTGAAAAGATTTATGTTACGACATATGAATGATGCCTCTGTGTACATGCGTGTGTTTATGTGTGTGTGTGTGTGTATGTGTGTATGTTAATATTTGGTGTGCTGTGTAGGGAGATGGGGGCTGCATTTATCCTGGAAAATGAGCTGGAAATTTCGGGAAAGTTTTGGTTACCCACAATTCCCCTTTGACAGACTTTCCTGAAGTTTCCAACTTAATCATGGAATTTTAATTTAAAAGGGAGCTCAGGGATTGCCCAATCCTAGTCTCTACTTGGTTTCAAGTGCTTCACGGTAACATTATGGAGATGTGGTTAACCAACTTCTGCTTGAACACTTCTGCTGATGGGGAACTCACCACCTATGGAGGGACATTTGTTCCTTTTATACACAGCTTAAGGAAAAGAAGGGAAATGGCTTTTATAGGGAACTTTAGATGTTTTAGGCACTATGCCCAAAACTTGATATGCATTGTTTTATGTTCACCTCATCATAACACTTGGAGGTGGCTTCTACTGCTGCTTTTGGTACCACTCTCAAGGCTTACAGTGGACCAGGCACTCTTTCAAGTGCTTTAAATATATTGTCATTTAATCTTTCCAAACACCATAAGAGATAGGTACTCTTATTTCTCCATTTCATAGATAATGAAAATGAGGTTCAGAGAGGTTGAACAACTCGCTCAAGTTCACACAGCTACAAAGTGGATTTGCATACAGGCAGTAGGATCCAGAATCCATACTTCTTACTGTTATGTTCTGCTGCCTCTAATCATCCTGAATTTAATGACAAGAAAATAAAGTCCTGGAGAGCTTTAGTGACTGGTTACAGGTTGCACCATGGTGATTTGAACCTGACTGTCTGACTCCAAACCCTTGCTATTTCCATAACTCTACATGTCCCCCGATTATGGCAAAGTGCTATCATTATCACCTGAGACAAAATTGACCTCCATTCAGTTGTCTGCTTGGAACCTGTCTCTGCTGTAGAGCCATTTGGCAATTACATTTTAGGTCTGTAAGCAGCTCTCCCTATCCTCATGCTCAAATATTAATATAGGCAGTTCCTTTAGATAGTCTTTGCCCTTTGTAATTTCCACCTGTTCTACTCTTATTTAGATATTTTGTTCCCTTCCTTCTAAGGTATGTTAAAGTGGGATAGCCAAGCCTGAACTCCAATTATAAGGTCGGTCTAGATGAGCCACAATGAACAGAACTGTGATCATCCCATGTTCATTTATTCAGTTAGTCAGTCGGTTAATAAGTAAACAAAATTTGTTCAATGCTCTGTTAAATATCAGTGATCAGCTGCTTGTTATTTGCCCAGTTACACATACGCACACATACAACATAAGCACAAGCCTGTTACTGGACTGTGAAATATTGGTCTATTTAGCTATTTACTCTTACCTCATATTTTGACAGCTACATCTTTATAAAAATATTGATATCTAGTTGCTAAGTCTCCTTCCTTCTTTTTTAAAAAATCATCTTGGTTATCTTGACTATAAGTTTTCCTATTAATTTTAGGATTGATTTTTAAGTTTTGTGGAAGTTTCTGTTGATATTTTCATGTAATTACATTTAAAATAGCTTTATTTAAGGGGAGCTTACACATTCATTATATTTAATCTTTTAACCTTTGATCATGTTTTCGCTCTCCATTTAAGTTTTATTATTTTTATTTGCATAAAGTTAACAAATATTCTCTATAAGGATCTCAGGTATATATATATATATATATATATTTTTTTTTTTTTTTTTTTTTTTTTTTTTTTTT
>NW_020837950.1:35830095-36036741 GCF_003676395.1 Aethalodelphis obliquidens
AGGCTACGGACGTGCAGGCTCAGCGGCCATGGCTCACGGGCCCAGCCACTCCACAGCATGTGGGACCTTCCCGGACTGGGGCACGAACCTGTGTCCCCTGCATTGGCAGGCGGACTCTCAACCACTGCGCCACCAGGGAAACCCTCAGGTACATTTTTAAAGGTTTATTCCAATGCATTTTACATTTTGATCTTGTGAATGTTATAGTATCATTCTTTACCATAATTTTTAACATTTTAATAATTTTTACATTTTAGTTACATTTCGAAAAACAGGATTTTCACAGTACGTTCTGTGGAGTCTTGGGGATCTGGGAAGGTGCAGCAACTCTGGGCTCCTGGAGGTGGGATGGATACTGCTGCCAGGGGAACAGTCCTCTGGACCCTCTCCCTGACACTGCTCTCCTACACCTCTTGGACTTTGGAATTTGTGTTTTATCCTATGAAAATTAGGAAGCCTTTGAAATGTTTTAAGAAGGTTACATTGTCTGGCTGCTCAATGGAAAACATGGTGGCAGAGGAGTAAGAGTCAACACAGAGGGACCAGTTTGGAGTCTTTTTCAGTAACAAAGGAAAATTATTGTTTGAACCTCATGATTTTATGAAGTTTTAGTGGTTGTGGGAGATGGAATCAATATGGGACATGTTTTGTAAATAAAACTGACAGGATTTACTGATAGATTAAATATTGGACATGAGTGGAAAAGAGGGATCTGAGATGATGCCTAGATTTTTGCTTAATCATCTTGGTGGATTGTGGTGACTTAGGCTGATTAGGGGAAGATTAGGAGAGAAATAGGTTTGTGTGTGTCTGTGTGTGTATGTAGGAGAGAGAGAGAAAGTGAGAAAAAGAGCATAGGGTTAGCTATTTGAGTGTAGGTAGATGTCAGAGGTAAAGGGAAAGTTCTGGGAGGTAGACACATACACACAGGCAAATATTTTAAAATTTCCTGAGTACAAAATCTTTGCATGGGCAATAGGTTGGAAGGTGTGGACTTGAAGAGGAGCATTTGATCTGTAGTAATAAGAGAAAAAAAACAAGGTGTATCAACAAAGATTAGATGGACTTAGAGTCTTAGTGGTGAATTTTGTTGAGTAAATTAATTAACATATGTATGCAGTATTTACAAGGCTATGAACTAAATTATAGAGTATAGTCATAATTGTCTCAGTATGAGTAGAAGCAAATAAAAAAGACATCAGAGAGGAATTAAAAATTGGGCAAAGAATTTAAGTGATAATAACTATAACAGTACTATTAATAATATAGGAGGAAGATGATGAATTAGAAGAAGAAGGAGGGAGAGTGGAAGAACTACATTTTGATGAGTATTTGTATTTATGTTCTCTATCTCATTTAATCCTTATGACAACACTAAGAGGTAAGTATTATCCACGTTTTACACATGAAGAAAGTAAGGCACAGAGAGCCAGGTAAGTTTCCCAAGGACACACATATTTTAAGTGGAGGAACTATAATTTGAACCCAAGACTGCCTAGCTTCAAAGACTACATTCTTAAATACTGTAATTACAGAGTATGCCTACAGGAATGGCGGAAAGTCTTCCTAGTTAGAGGAAACAGCATCAGCAAAGGCAAGGATACACAGGGACGCCTGAGCAATGGTGATTAGTACAGAATGACTGGCACATAGAAAATGTCTATGGCTTCCCTAAAAACAGAGTCTGAGATAAGTAATTGTGTTTAAGTGATTTTTCTTTAAAGGATAAACAAGACAAGGAAGGAAGGAAAGCCAAATAAAGATGGGATGTGATAAAATTCCCACTTACTGTGCTGATCCTGAAGTGGAATTCTGGACTAGAGCCTACACCTCAGATTTGCCCCAATATAAGACCATGGGATCTTGGCAGTCACCCTCTTGCACCCATTGGTTATCTGTTGGATGTGGAGTAAGTAGAAACACGGAAATGGATAAAAAAGACAAAAAGATTTGGTTAGAGCATCAACATCATCTACCACCATGTGGTTGGGAAGGAGTGGGAAGAGTTGAGAATCAAGAGAAATGATGAGCAGTCTTCTGAGGGGGATCCAATGGCATACTAGAGAGTTTGGAATTTATCCTTGACTAATCAGTTACTACAGAAGGCACTATTATTATTATTTAAATGAGGGATCTCTGTGGTTATGGAAAAATAAATGTCAACACACTATAACATGTGGGCCATCATAAATGAGGGGTGCTTAGCATCCCTTTTCTGGGTCGAGCTAGACAAATTTAAGTTTGAGTCTTAGTTAAGGTTGGACAAATTAATAAAGGCACCATACTTTTTCTGTTAACCATTGTTATCTGTATAATTCTCCATAGACTAGTGTTTTAATTAGGATGTTTTGCTAGTAATAGGAAAGATGTAAGGCAGCTCCAATCTGGTAAAATTAAGCCATCAAACAACGTCATCAAGATCATCAATAACATAATTATCTTCTACATTTCCATTTTGACACTTTTAGTGTATTCTTTTAGCTCCTGTCATTAAGACTGGCTGCCCCATTTCTAAGCACCATATGCAGAAACAACAGTGTCTAGTGGAAGAAAGGGAATTGTTACATCTCAGTTGTCTCTTTTTAGTTCTGAAGAAAACTTTTTTCTGGAAGTCCCCCAGTTGACTACCTCTCACACTTATTGGCCAGAATTGCACACCCATCCCCTAAATAATTCAATCACTGGCAAAGGGAAGGGTCTACATTGTTTTGCTTAAATAAAATAAAATGTATCTTCTGGAGAGGGTGTGGAGAAAATGGAACATTCCTACACTGTTCGTGGTAATGTAAATTGGCGCTGCCACATGGAAAATGGTATGAAGCTTCCTCAAAAAATTAAAAATAGAACTACCATATGATCCAGCACTCCCATTTTTGTGTATTTATCCAAAGGAAGTAAAAACAGGATCTCAAAGAGATCTCTGCACTCCCATGTTCATTGAGATATTATCCACAATAGCCAAGATAGAGAAACAACCTAAGTGTCTGTCAACTGATGAATGAATAAAGATGTGGTATATATATACACAATGGACTATTACTCAGCCATAAAAAAGAATAATGTCACTTGCAGTGATGTGAATGGACCTAGAGATTATGACATTAAGTGAAGTAAGTCAGACAAAGACAAATATCATATGATATCACTTATATGTGGAATAAAAAAAAATGAACAATACAAATGAACTTATTTACAAAGCAGAAATAGACTCACAGACATAGAAAACAACCTTATTGTTACCAAAGGGGAAAAGTGGGAGAAGGATAAATTAGGAGTTTGAGATTAACAGATACACACTACTATATATAAAATAGATAACCAACAAGGACCTACTGTATAGAATAGGGAACTATATTCAATATCTTGTAATAACCTATATATATATATATCACTTTGCTGTACACCTGAAAGTAACACAACATTGTAAATCAACTATACTTCAATAAAAAAATTATCCTCTGGGGCTGGTGGTACTACTGATACTACTATGGGTCCCAAGAGTATCTAAGTTTAAGGATTTTTGTATGTATAGTTAGTTATTGGGAGCTGTAAATGGAAAGCATGTAAGAAATAGCCTCTCTCTTTCTCTCTCTCTCTCTATCTTCCTCTCTCTCCATCTCTCTCTGTCTTCTTTTTCTCTGTCTCATCATGGTCTCTCTCCCAAGATCCCAAAGCATCTTGTTTCTCTATGTGCATTCACTATCTCTTCCTTATAAACAAATTTCTTTTATTTGTATCAGGTAGGACAAAACCTTCTTGGCACCCTAGTCCCAACTGTATGTGGTCTTTTGGCTCCAGCTGGCTTCATTTTCTCCATTTTCTAATTTCAAAATTCCTGAAAGCTTATGATGATTGGCTTAGCTCATATTTTTCTTTCCAGCCATAGGATGTTAGTCAGCCTTTGGTTAAGCTGAATTTGAGCAAATGCCCACCCTGATCCAATTGTCTGTGACAGCAGAGACTGTGGGTTAGGGCAATTCACCTTTAACAAGGTTTATGGATGGGAAGTGTGAAGGACAGTCACTTGCAAAGCATGTCTGATATAATCATGCTCTTTTAAGATTGTGCAGATTACATTAGAAAAAAATTTATAAAGTGAGCACTCAATAAATTTACATTCTTTTCTTTTTTTCTTCATTTATTCAATGACCTTTATGAAACATCATTTCCTTCCAGATACTGGAGATGCACAGATTTAACAAAAAACAACAGTCCTTAAAAGGAGTCACAGCTAGTTAGATAAGCATTCTTAAGCAGTCAGTACACAACACTGAGAGTGTAAACAGAAGATGAACACCTAACTCAACCTCAAGCCAACACTTGATCTGAATCTTTAAGTCTAAAGAGTTAACCAGACAAGCATGGATGAGGGAGGATGGGCATCAAAACCTGATGGAATTGTATGGCTTCTGTGTTTCACAATTTTAGGAAGTCCCATTAATGTTTTATTCTAAGTGTCTCTGGCTTTGTGCAATGTAGCAATAATGTAGGAAAAAGCAAGCTGTTTGATTTGATTGAAGTTTGGCAAAGATAAGAGCTGGAGAAGTAAGCAAAGGCTAGACATAGAAAGACATTCTGAAAGGCCTTAAAGGAAATACTTTTCTTAATTAAAAAAAAAAAAAACACAAACAAACAAACAAAAATGCAGGAATTTCAGATATGGGTAAGATGGAGTAAACATACCATACATACTCTTGGTATCACATGGAATGCAACTATAAACCGTGACAGAATGCATGGAGATGCTTTATTTTGCAGACTCTAAAAAATAAATAAAGTTTCAGGAGGGTTGAGGAAGAAAACTGGAATTCAAAGTACCACTGAACCATCATTGAGTTTTTCATCCTTTTCACTATAGTATCCCCCAGGCTGGATGTAACACAGCCCAGAACTTGGAAGTGGGGACTGATGTGGACAAAGAGAACTCAAGGAAAAGCACTCTACTTCTGGCTCAGGTAGTGGAAACTAACTTCTCAACGGCCAGAAAGAATGGAGTAAACACTATCAAAATATCAATTCTTTCATACTGCAGCAAACCTAAAATTCTGAAGAAGTGGAATCTTCCTTTTTGATCAGAGAAGCTGTGCTTCTAAGATGGAGGAGAAACCCTCATTTTTATTGTCTCTTTCTGTCCTCCACATCTTGGCCCCAGACATGTGCGCTGCCACTAAGGACTGTAGGAGAGTGGAGTAAATAAAGCCTCAGCTTTCATGTTGAAGGACTGAAAGAGGAAGTTCTAGGAAATGGGGAAGTTCCGAGAAGATTTCAGAGAGGAGCACTTCCAAAATGACTCTGAAACTTGTTTGTGAATTCCTGGGCATGCCCCATGTTATGCATAGATATGCTAAAACAAAAATATTCAAAATTTCCATATGATTTAAATAAAGTCCAGCATCTCATAACATAATATTCAAAATATCCAGAATACAATCTAAAAATTACTCTGAATATGAAGAAGCAAGGTAATATGAACTCACAGGGGAACAGATGATCAACAGATGCTAAAGTAAACGTTGGAAGTATCTGACAGCTATTCTGAAAATGCTTCAATAAGTTAAGGTGAATACTGTTGGAACAAGTGGGAAGATGGAGAGTTTCAGCAAAGAAATAAAAGATATAAAGAAGAATCAAACAGAAATTTAAAACAGAAAAGCATAGTAACCAAAGTAAAAGTGTAGAATGGGCTCAAAGGCAGAATAGAGATGATAGAGGAGTCAATAAACTTGAAGTTGAATAGAAGTTATTTAGTCTGAAGAACACAGAGAAGAAAGTTTTTTTTTTTTTTTTTAATGTACAGTTTCTCAGGGACCTGTGGTACAATACCAAAATATCTAACATTTATGGGATAAAATCCTCAGAAGGAGATGAGAAAATTGTGCAGAAGAAATATTTGAAGAAACAATTGTAGAAAAACTGCTTGTATTTGGCAAAAACAATAAATGTACAGATTCAAAATTTAAGTAACTCCAAAATTAGAAATAAACTAACAACAACAACAAAAAACACAAAAATCACACACCAGGCATATCATAATCAAACTGCTGGAAACTAAAAACAAGGAAAAAATCTTGGAGACAGAGGAAAATGATGCATTACTAAGGGAAATAACTATTTCAATAGCTATACATTTTTCATCAGAAAGCATGGAGGCCAGGAAGAAGTGAAATAACACTTTTAAAAGGCTGAAAGAAAAGAACAATTAATCCAGGATTCTCTATCTAGTGAAAAATTCCTGCAGAAATGTTGGTGAAATAAAGTCATCTTCAGATGAAGGAGAACCAAGAGAATTTATTGCCAACAGATCTACTCTAAAATAATCACTTAAAGTTTTTCAGACAACCCACAACAACTATATTCTGTTTATATAAAACTTACTTCAAATACAATGAAAATGGTAAGATAAAAGTGGAAAGAGGAGAAAAGATATATCATGCAAACATTAATCAAAAGTTAGAGTTAATATCTAGCTATATTAACGTCAGACAAAATAGACTTCAGAGCAAAGAATATTGCCAGGGATTACATAATGGAAAGAAAGTCAATTCACCAAGAAGACATACAAATCTTGAATGTGTAAAAAAAAGGTCCTCACAATAGAGCTTCATATTTTAGGAAACAAGATTTGACAGCACTGAAAGAAGTGTACAAATCCACAATTATATTTGTATATATAAACTCTTCTCTCCATAATTCAACCTCTGCTTTCATTAATCAACAGAATTAGTGGACACAAAGTTAACAAGGATATAGAAGAACTGAATAAAAGCATCAATCTACTGTATTATTTATTTAGTTATTTTTACATTTATAGAACTCTCCAATCAATAAGAGAACACATATTCTTTTCAAGCGGACACAGCACATTCACTGAGATAGTGCATATCTTGGGTTACAAAACAGACTGAAAAATTTTAAATGCTTGAAATCATACAAAATTTGTTTCATAATAGATTAAACTAGAAATCAATATCAAAGATTATAAGAGAAAATCTAAACAGTTGAAAATTAAACAATGTGCTTCTAAATAATTCATGGTCAAAGAAGAAGTCTCAAAGAAATTAAGGCAATAGTTTGAACTGAGTAAAAATGAAAATACAATATGTAAAAATGAAAATACATGTATAAAAATTTGTGGGATGTAGTTAAACTAGTTCATAGAGAAAAATACATAGCATTAGCTATTTAAAAATTAAGAAAGAAGGAAGACCTCAAATCAATAATCTAAGTTCCTACCTTAAGAAGCTAGAAAAGGAAAAGCAAAATGCAACCAAACAAGGAGAAGAGAGGACATAATAAAAATAAGGGAAGAAATCAATGAAATTTTAAACAGGAAAACAGTAGATAAAAATCAAACAAAAAGATGGGTTTTTTTTGTTTTTTTTTTTTGCGGTACGTGGGCCTCTCACTGTTGTGGCCTTTCCCATTGCAGAGCACAGGCTCCGGACGTGCAGGCTCAGCGGCCATGGCTCACGGGCCTAGCTGCTCCACAGCATGTGGGATCTTCCCGGACCGGGGCACGAACCCGTGTCCCCTGCATCGGCAGGCGGACTCTCAAACCCTGTGCCACCAGGGAAGCCCAAGATGGGGTTTTTTTAAAGATCAATAAAGTTGATATATTTCTCTCAAGACCAGAAAAGGATAAATATAATTTACTAATCAAGAATAAAAATGAGATATAATTACAAAGCTCACAAATATTGCAATGGTAATAAAGGATTCTATTAACAATTCTATGAATATAAATTCTATAACCTAGGTGAAATTGACCAATTCCTCAGAAACCACAACTCTAAAACTGACCCAGGTGACATAGGTAACTCAAATTGTGTCATAATTATTAGTAAATTAAGTTTATAGTTTAAAACCTTACAAAAAAGAAATTTCCAGGTCCAGTTACATACACTGGAGAATTCTACTTAACATATAAGGAAGAAATAATACCAATTCTAGATAATCTCTTCTAGAAAATAGAGGAGTGAATATTTCTTATTTTATGAGGCAGGTATTACTCTGATACCAAAGGCAGACAAAAATGATAGAAAGAAAAAAGAAAACATACTACAGAACAAATCCTTCATGTACATGGACACAAAAATCAACAAAATATTAGCAAGTCAAATCTAACAATATATAAAAATAATACATGATGACCAAATGGGATTTTCTAGGGATTGCAAGCCTGATTCAACTTTTGGAAATCAATCAATGTCATCTACCATACTAAAACATAAAGAAGAAAAAATATATATGCTCATACCAATAGATGCAGAAAAAAATTTGATAAAGTATAGCATAATTCATGATAGAAATTCTCAGCCAACTAAGAATAGAAGGGAGTTTCCTTAAGCCTATAAAGAACATACACAAAAAATCTAGAGGTAGCATGATATTTAATGTTTCTAAAATTATTATAGAAAGACAAACTAGAATTGTCAAAATGGTAGAATAAAGTTGGAGTACTCATAATACCTGATTTTAAGACTTACTGTAAAGCTACACTGATCATGACCTTGTGGTATTGAAGGGGTTGACACATAAATCAATGGGACAGAAGAGAATCTATAAATAGACCCACACATAGTCAATTACATTTTGACAAAGATACAAAGGCAATTCAATAGAGAAAGGATAGTTTTCTTAATAATTTTTTTTTGGAAAAAATTGAAATCCACATGCTAAATAATAAACTTCAATCTAAATCTCACACTTTATACAAATATTAACTCAAAAGAGATCATAGATCTAAATGTAAAACACTAAAAAATAAAACATTTTGAAAATCTCTGTGACCCAGGGTTAAGCAAGGAGTTATTAGACATTACCCCCAAAGCACAATCCATAAAATTTTTTAAAAAGATAAATTGAACTTTGTCAAAAGTATTTTTTAAATTAATTTTTGAAAGATACTGTTAAGCGAATGAAAAGACATGTCACATGTTAGGAGAAAATATTTAAAAATCACATGTCTGACAAATGACTTGTACAGAATATACATAATTTTTTTTTAAAACTCAACAACAAGAAAATAAAAACCTTTAAAAATGGGCAATATATTTGCATAGACACTTAGTCAAAGGGGGTATACAGAAGACAAGCACATTAAAAGATGCTCAATATCATAAGTCATGAGGGAAAAGTGAATTAACACCATCATGAGAAAACAGTACATAACTATTAGAATGCTTTAAAAAATACTGATAATACCAAGCTATGGAGAGGATGCAGAGCAACTGGAATGCTCATATATTGCTGATGAGAATGCAATATGATACAGCTACTCTGGAAAAAATTTTGGCAGTTTGTTATAAAGTTAAACATACACTTATCATATGATACAGCAATCCTATTCCTAGGCATTTATCCTCGAGTCATGAAACCTTATGTTCACACAAAAAACCTGCATATGAATTTTTATAGCTATGTTTATAGCTGTCCCAAACTGCAAACGAGTCAAATATGTTTCAATGGGTGAAAGGACAAATTGTGATACATCCATACAATGGAATGTTTTTCAGTAATAAAAAAGAGAGTGAACAATAGATACACAAAACGATTTGAATGAATCTCAAAAACATTACACTGAGTGAAAGAAGCCAGTCTCAAAGTTTATGTGCTTTAGAATTACATTTATATGACTGTCTCAAAACAAAACAAATTATAGTGGTAGAGAACAAATCAAAGTTTGCCAGAGGTTAGGGAAGAGGAGAGGGTATGTCTATGAAGAAATAACAGCTTTGGGGGTGGTGGTGATGGAATTGTTCTACCTTGATTGTGGTGATGGTTACAAGAATCTATATGTGTGTTACAATTCACAGAACTGTATACCAAAATAAAGGCGATATTTAAAAAAATGTGGAAGATGGATTAAAGGGAGGCCAGACAGGGGTATTGCAACTGCCCAAACGTCTAGAATTGCATTGAATGACTTCAAATCTTCCAGCAGGGCGTTTGAAAATCTATAGGGATTCTTCATGGGACATGCTTTCATTCTGTGCAGAGAGACGTCCAATCCTTGGGGGGAAATTTCTCTAGCTGTAAACTCCATTAGGAAACCCATCTCTTTGAACGTGGTTTCCATCTTTGCGCAGGTGCTCCCCCTCCCTCAGTCCCAGTGTTCTGAGGAATGGTGAGCTAAACCAGCTTGAAGTTCTGTGAACAGGGAGGGTGAGGACTTGGCTGGCCCAGAGCAATAAATGATACAAACTCCAGGTGTTTTGTAAAGCGGTGACACATCAGCTCATGAAATGATACAATGCAGTGGGCTTAGGAGCCTGTCCATGTACACGGTGACATGATTGTGTTTTATGGACTGAAAAACGGTGTTACAAACTGGCAGGGATGTGGGGGGAGGGAATCAGGAAGAATTAGACATTTCGTTGGATCAGCTCCACAGTCTTAAGAGAGACGAAGAGGACAATGATAGCTTTTGTGGAATTTTCTTAAACTCTGTGAATAATGAGATGTGATATGAATATGTTTTCTCCACAGCTGATTTGCTTGTGACATAATTAGGATTGTATTTATTCACTCATCTAACATTTAATGAACCAGTCCTCTGACATAGGCACATTGGGAACAGAAGGAAATCAGACTCTGGAGCAGCTCTGCTTACCAGGCTAGAATCTTTAAGTATCTCTGGGGTCAATGGGACAAAACATCTCATCTAAGCAAAAAGTGAAGTGAGACCACTTCCCCAGAGAGAAAGAGGCAGCTTGTTCCATTTTAACCAATAAATGTGATGTCTTCCATGGATAGTCAGTAAACATTATGGTTATTATCATGAGCTCGCTGCTCTGCTAATTACTACCTCTGTGATTCTGGGCAGGTAACTTAACCTCTCTGTGCCTTAGTTTCCTCATCTAAAGAATGGGGATAATGATTGCTCCTACTTCACAGGATAAGAATGAAGGATAAAGAATCTAAAGTCACAACACATGGTAAGCATTCAACATATAGTAATATTTATTATCATACCCCAGCTCAATAATCTTGCACTTAAAAAACATTCTCTTGAGTTGCTCTCTTGTTTAATTCCAGATTTGCCCATTTGTAGTAAAGGAAACTGGCTTTAGCACGGACTTTCTCACATCCTTATCCTATGATCTAAGAAAGCACCATTCATCTCTGGATCTCAGTTTCTTTAAGCGTAGAAAGGAAGAGGTCAGAAACTTGACCTAGATGGACACCAAGGGCCTCTCAAGCTCAGGTATTTTACACTCTTAAGAAGGGAAAAAATGACACAGGCTATGACTCTATAATACGTATCCATTGCCTTAAGAAGCTGTTCCCCATTGGAGCGTATTTAGTAAAAAGACCAATATTTCCCTCTAGTGGTGAGCAGACAGCAGTGACTTGCCTTTCATGAGTGATTCTGTTGAAAGTGCTTTCAGTGTGGAGGGGACAGGTGGACAACTAAAATAGGCGATTCTAGGTGGTACATCGATGAACATTTCTTAATTTTATTATTGAGGATTTAAATTCAACATGTATTGGAAGAAACAGATGAAGCAGTGCATCAAACTTAGTGATTAGATGGATATTTTTGTTTGTTCTTGAAAAGAAAGGTGGCAATATACAAAAGGTAACTAATATATGACAGTTAATAGAGGTGGCAAAAATCTTGGAGAGGAAGTTGAGAAAACAAATTTTAATATAATTTTTACTTTTATCCAAAGTAAATATGCATGTGTTTGGAAAGGATCAAATATTTATATGACTTATTAAGACAAATAGTGGTCCTGCCCCACCTTAGACACTATCTTCTTCTTAGAGGCAACCACTTATAATTTTTTTAGCTAATTATTTGCATCCACATTTTCAAACGGCATGATTATAATTTTAGGTCTTTCTGGTTTAGACATTATACATTGACTTCCCTGTATACGGAAATTTGCTTTCTTTTATCCATCACCCCATCACTATCCCCTTCTTTTTTTCTCTTCCTATTTTGCATATTTCCTATTGTTTACCTTCCCCACATACTTACCAAGCAACCTTGTTTAGTTCAACACTCAGGGTTACATTATTACTGTGTATATGCTATTTTTCGTTGACCCATATAATACAATGTGATTGTCTTTACTTTCCTAAAAAATATTTACCCATGAAGTTGATTTTTTGTTTTTGTTCCATTTGCTTATTTCTATGTACTTATGATTAATTCAGCTCTGGGCTCCTGCCAGTTGTGTAAATCTCCTTTGAATACACACAAATACTTTAGACATTTAAAAAAAATGTCATCTTGTTAGAGTATTCCCTTCTTGCCAGCCCCTCCCTAGCCTGCTCCCTTTCTGGTCTGCTGCACAGATAACCCTATTATCTCCTTTCACTCTGGGGATTGATTTTTCCTCTCTCTTGTGTTGGTGTCACTTACTTGGATCCTTGATCTCATGGTATCCTCTTTCATGGTTTATGTCCTTTTTCAGATAAAGCAAATCAAATCTGCCAGGTGATTTCTGGGAAAGAATACATGATTGGAAATTTTAAGACCTAGCCTGACTGAACATATCTTTGTTGTATCTTCATATGCATAAGAGTCTTAGGGGACAAACCATTTTCTCTTAGAATTTTTAATGTGTTTCTCCATTTTCTTCTAGTTTTCTGTGTTGCCGTTGAGAATTACAGTATTATATTAATTCTTGATGCTGTATCTAAAGTTTATCCCCTGCTCTGTAATATCTGGACCCTTGTCCGGAAGCTTGTGAAGCTTTTCTTTTTTTCTCCAATGTTCTGAAACTTCTTGGTGGTGTGTCTTGGTGTAGGTTTGTTTCTATGCACTACACCAAGCCCTTTGAAACAGAAACTCATGGGCTTCAGATTTGTGAAGGTGTTTAATTATTTCTTTGGTTCATTCTTTATCTCCAAATTTTCTACTTTCCTTGACTGGAATTCCTAATATTTGCATTGAATAGCTTTGATTTGGAACAATTTTTTTTCATCCATTTTCTATTTATTATTCTGTTCTACTTTTTATGTGACATTGAATTTTATCTTCAAAGTCTTCTGTTTTTCTTCATTTCTCTCATATTTTCTCATATTTCTCTATATTCTTTCATATTTCTCATAATTGTAAGAACTTTTTTGCTGCTCTTTGAGAGTTCCTGTTTCACAGCTTCCTGTTCTTGTTTTGTAGATTTCATATATTGTTTCATACCTTTGAAGATACCAATGATATTATTTTAAGTTTTTCATGTGTGATTTCTCTTTCTTCTAATTTCTTTTTTCTCTTTCTCTCTTTAGTCTCTGACTTTTATATTAGATACTTTTTCAATGTCAAGTGACCTTGGCTGATTTCCAATTTATAAGGATGTACACTAATATCTGATTAGAATTTCATGTGTGTCAGTAGGCTCTTTCACCATAGCAAGATTTAGCTGGCTGTTTTCATTGTCCAACCCCTGAAGCCAGTACTACTAGGTCTTTTCTCTTGAGCCTGTCCAATTGTCCAGAGAGGATTCTTTTGATCTCCAGAACATACATCCAGCTGCCAAGCACTCTGAAATCTCAGAACAAGGAGGAGGAAGGGAAGTCTCCATGTCTCAACACTGAGTATGCAAAGTTTTACTTGTTTTCCCTATTTTCACTATGGCACCCCGTCTTTGTACTCAGTGGTGCCTGGTGTTTGTCTTCTCAGAGACCCTTTGTTTAACCTTCTTTAGGGAGTAAGCCCCCCTTTTCTACCTGGATGAGTATAATTCTATTTGAACAAAGGAAAGAGATCTAGTAATCTGATGGCTTTTCAGTGGTGTTTCAATCATTCCTTTCACATTTTGTCTCACCTTCTCTCCCATCCTCAGAGATATATGATGCTGCCGGTTTCTGAGGCTTTGGGGAGTTCTGTAGTGTAAATCAAGTTGCTTCTTGGCTTCCTTCACTGCCAGGTTAAGAGTCTACTTTTGTGGGTCTGCTAAGTTAGTTACTACAACTCAGGCATCTGCTTTCCAGCTTCCAATATTCTCACTGTCCTTATGAACTTATACCTTTAAAAATAATTTATGTATGCTTTTAGTGTTTTGTTTCTTTTGAGGGGTAGGAGTGGTTTTGGAGAAGGGGATGAAAGTAAAAGTGTATGTACAGTGTGTGTTTGTGGGTATACATGTGTGTTCTATCTATTCCCTTTAGCTGGAAGTCTCATAATAATGATTTTTTAGAATTCATTTTTCATTTCCTGGCAAAGCGTTTTTAGCAGGAATCCTTCTACAATGTGACTGAAAAAAGAAATATTTGAAAAACAGCATTTGCATAAAATATCTCTGGGTGTTCTGTGAAAAACTCCTGAATATTGGGGATTGAGGTGTGATTATTATAGCCTCAGTGGAGTCGTAGGAGGAGAAAAGGATTTTCCTAGAGTCCCCACTATTTGTCAGGCACTGTGCTCTACTTCTTAGGATATGTTAACACATTTCCTTTTAATGTAGCAACAATTCCATGAACTAGATATTATTACCCTTGCTGTACAAGGAAGGAAACAGAGGGAAACACATAAGCTAAAAGCAAACAAAAAAATCCCACACAGCTACTGAATAAAAAATAAAGGATTCAGCTAAGCTTTTCTTGAAAGTGAAGCCCATAATCTCTCCTCTCCAGCAAACTAAATTCGTTGTGTGGCTGAAGTACGGCAAGGTGACTGAATAGTGCTATTATTTACAATTATCGAAATTCTTCCTTGTCACAAACTCATACTTGACTTAAAAGAAGGAAAAGGATCTCTGAGAGTGGGGTCTCTGATTGGGAACAATACTAACTCATTCTGTGACCCTGAGCACATTACTTCACATTCAGGGCCCCAATTTCTACATCAGTAAAGCAAGGTCATCAGAATAAATGGTCTGTTACATTCTGATGATCTATCTTGCAGATGGTGAGCTGGAGGTGCTGAGAGCTTCAAGTCAGAGGGGAAGTCAAATACTCGGCCACCCTCTAACTCTCTGTTTATACTTTTTGCAAGAAACTTCCCAAATGATAGTTCGACGGTCTTCCAAATGCCAATGGGCATGAAATATGGTTTTCTCCCAAGTCCCTCTTCAGAACTGAATCTCTCCACATTCCCTTTGGGGACTGCAAGGTCTTGTCTAAGCTCAAGGTAAATAAATACTACTCCAAAATGTGGAATAGAAATGGAAGTCAAAGGAGAGATTGGAGAAAGGAGGCAGCAAACCTTGGACCTTTTACCATATGGCCTCAACACTTTTGATTATTTTATGAATGCATGAGGTGACATGTTGGTTTCTTCAAAGCCATTCTTGTACATGCCTTTCAGGGTTATAATCCATGTGAATTTAGATAATGAGGTAATTGGGTTTAATGACTGAAGCAGTGATTCAGGAAGGAGTAGACCTCAAATTATTTATAATAATAATTGTTACTAGTACTTGTATGATATTACTAAAGCAACATTAAAATGATAATAATTTCCATTTGAGAAATGGAAGCAACTATACATATAATTTTTCCCAAGCCACTTGTGTCCAAATGAGGAATCTAAGATTCAGAGAGACAATGTAACTTGAGTGAAAATTTGACCAAAATTATGCTAATTCTTAATTCAATGTTTTTCATGTAATCCTTCATTGCTCCATTGCTGGTGGCATCAACCTATCTCCCTCTTCAAATGTTCTAGGTACTGATTTATAATTATGATTGATGTCTATATGATTGGATATTTATAGGTTTACTGGTTACTTTGATTAATAATGATGTTCTAGGCAAAGTAAGTTTAGGTAATTAATAGGGAAAGTAGATCAAAGAAGGCAAGATGACATAATCATAATTTCAACATCAGAAGTCATCTACCACAATTATGATGGTATTAGTAAAATAAAATAAGAACATTTTATGTCATGGTATAAATATATTCTTTTTTTAAAAGTTTGTTTTCATTTAGTAATTTTATTCTCTCAGTTTATTCCAGGAATATTATACATCAGGTATTGTCTATGTTCTTTGGAAGGATTAGCTCATTAGATTGTCATACATTAAATGAAGTAGGTATAATTATTAGCCCCATTCCCTGGAGCTCAGAGAGGCGGGTGAGTTTTTCAAAGTCTACACATGGTATTTGGCAGAGTTGGAATATAAACTTAGGTAGATCTTTTCTGTGATTTGGGGTCTTTACTGCTGAGCCACACTTTCAAAATGTTCCCTTAAACTGATAAACTTTACGTGAAGCACTCTGAAAAAAGATTTTACACATATTTAAGTGTGTCCTATTATTGCAATTTTTCCAATTTTATCACCACTATTTAATCCAAACCAAATGTTCCATTTATTTTGGTGGCTATTTGTTTAGCAGTATCTTCCTCAGCATCTTGATCTCTACTTTTATCTTTTTGTCAATGAGCAGTCTGTTGACACCACAGTGGTCTGTGATTTCTTAGGAGAGTCTTTTATAAATACTTTAAGAAACATCATTTTTTTGGTCCTGAACCAACTTATCTCAAATGGGGGTACATTGTAATATTTTACTGACACCTCATCCTCATCATATTAGTTTATATCTTAAAACCTGACTTCTCTCATCCTTCAATGTCTTTACATGAGAGAAAAGATCTAAACTCCATTGTTTGAGACTTGTGAAAATAAGTATGTTCTTCAACCTTTTTGTATTTCAGTTTCATTTGTTCAAAAATAGATAAGATCAAATAAGGTAACTCACTCATTCTTTTGTTCAAAGTTATTAACCATTAACATAGCTAATTACAATTAATTTTTCACTGAGTTAATAAATTAATTATTTAGAGTCAAAGAGACAGGGATTTGGGCTTCCCTGGTGGCGCAGTGGTTGGGAGTCCGCCTGCCGATGCAGGGGACGCGGGTTCGTGCCCCGGTCCGGGAGGATTCCACATGCCGCGGTAGCGGCTGGGCTCGTGAGCCATGGTCGCTGAGCCTGCACGTCTGGAGCCTGTGCTCCGCAGCGGGAGAGGCCACAACAGTGAGAGGCCCATATACCGCAAAAAAAAAAAAAAAAAAAAAAAAAGAGACAGGGATTCAAATGCTGACTTTGCACCTTATTAAATGATTTTGGGAGTATTTTCTCATCACAATTTATGGAAAGTAGCACCATTGTCACTTCCACCCAGGGTGGCTGGGAAAAATGAGATCACATGTGGGGAGGAATAAACCACAATGCCTTCTATGTAATTGGTGTTAAATAATTGTTTTTCATTCATTTATCCAAACCTATTCACCCCCAAGACTGCTTCTTTCCAGTATAAGACCTTGTTCGTGGAGCAAGCAGGTTGGTTATACAAGGTAAGCAGTTCCAACTGTATTGAAATCATTTGCCTGAAATGTTTTCTTTCCCATTCAACACTGCTTGTTTACATAGGGTTGGATCAAATGGAATAGAGAAGAACAAGGTGATTCATGATCTTCCTCCAAGGAGGCAGCTGCAACATAAACGATGTCTCAGGAAACAGAATAATCTGTTTGTGTGGCCACAACTCTGTGATCCCTGACCTGTCTTAATCTTCAGGGGTGGATATGTGTGGCACTTTTGTCCCTAGGTGGAACTGAATGTTGAAAAAAAATACCACTCATTTCTGTATTTTTCTTATATCATTGCAGATAGCTTGAAAACCCTTGGTATATGTTTCAAATTTTTCTTCATTGAGCTCGAGAGTTCATATCTCCTGCTTTGCAAAAGTAACAAGGATTTTCATGAAATCCCATCTCTCTTGAGGATTTGGGATGCTCTTGGGTATCTGCCACAGTAAGAAAACAAGCTGAAGGAATGTGGAAACATGAAGCCATCTGGCTGCTGGTCCACTTTCACACCGGCTCTAGGGGTCACTGAGAGCCCTCCAAGTGCTGTTGAGACCCAAATCCAACAGGAAACGTTTGATCTCATCCCAGCAGTGCCCGGACATGTGTACTCAGATAGGTGGATTGCCTCCAAACTGGGTGAAGTCTTAGAGAATATTTGAATTGGGAAACTTGAAGGAGGTGTTTGTAAACTGATTTCAGCCCCCTTAGAACTATCAAAATCCTAAGTCCTAAGCACTTTGAATAATATCACATTTTATTATATGCTAGTTTTCTTAATTGAAGTATAGTTGATTCACGATGTTGTGTTAGTTTCAGGTGTACTGCAAAGTTATTTATATATATATATATATATATATATATATATACACATACATATATACATTCTTTTTTCAGATTCTTTGCCATTATAGGTTATTACAAGATACTGAATATAGCCAATTTTTTTTTTGAGTGTGTGCCATTGGAAATTGTGAGAATTCAGTGTGGGAGGGTCCTTGCTTAATGTTAGAGGCATGACAATGGGTGGATGACGTATAATCCTTGTCTTCCAGTATCCCTGTGGTAGGCAAACAACTGAGCAGGCATTGGCAATATAGGGTGATATGTTATGACAGGTTCCAGCAGAGACAGGTAAAGACAGATTCATTCTTAGAAGAGAAGGTGTTTTCATCATGAAATGGGAAGGTGTTTCTGTTTAGCTCAGAAAGATCCAAAATGACTAGACCTGTCATTCATTCAACAAGTAATGAACACATAACTATGTGTTTTACTCTGTGTATTAGTCCCAGGTGAGCTGCCTTAAAGGTTGTGTTAGTCTGTTAGGGCTGCATAACAAAATATCACAGACTAAGTGGCTTAAACAACAGAAATTTATTTTCTCACATTTCTGGAGGCTAGGAAGTTCAATAGCAAGGTGGTGACAAGGTAGGTTTCTTTCTGAGCCCTCTTCTTCTGGTTTCTTGGATTGTAGGCCATCTCTCTGTGTGTTTACATGACCACCATTCTGAGCGCAGGTGGAGAAACAAGGGGAAAGTGAACTTTCTGGAGTCTCTTCTTAAAAGGACACTATTGCTACCAGGGTAGGGCCCCACTCTTATGACCTTATTTAACCTTAATTACTTCCTTAGAGGCCTCACCTCTAAATACAGCCAACTTGGGTGTTAGGTCTTCAACATAAGAATTTAGAAGTGGGGTACAAACATTCATCCCATAATAAGAGGTGATGATAATTGGTCAATGCAAAGTGCATGGAAGTGATGTGTGAGAACCCTAAGCATAGTAGTATATGTATATCAATGAGGAATTGGAGTAGCATTGCCAGATAAAATATAGGGCACTCAGTTAAGTTTGTATTTCAGATTAACAACAAATAATTTGTTTTAGTATGTCTCAAATATTGCATGTGACATAGTTATTCTAAAAAATCTACCTGAAATTCAAATGTAATTGGGTATAATGTATTTTGATTTGCTAAACTGTGCATGCCTTGATTGGAGAGCTGTTACATTCAGGACACTGTGTATGACATGGTAAAACTGGGCAGGAGATGTGAGGAGTTGAGAGGCAGCTGGAAGAGCCTTGTTACAGTTTAAGGAAGCTTGGGCTCTGAGTCATCACAGCAACTAAGACCATTAACCTCTTCTATCAGAGGATATGGTGACATGGACCCATCTCTTTCAGCAGTTGCCTAGACAGTCACAAAGACCATGCACAATCCAAAACAAAGTGGCATAGTCATTTTTATTGAATCCTACTGTTACAGGCTGAACCATGTCACCCCAAAAGTTCAGATGTGAAATCCTAACCCCCAGTACCACAGAATGAGACTGTATTTGGGGCTAAGGCCTTTAAAGAGGCACTTAAATGTGTTTATTAGTGTGGACCCTTGTCCAATATGACTGGTGCCCTTACAAGAAGAGGATATTGGGATACAGACAACAACAGAAGGAAAATGATGTAAAGACACAGAGAGAAGACAGCCATCTATTAGCCAATGAGAGAAGCCTAGAAGAGATCCTTCCCTCATGGCCCACAGAAGGATTCAACCCTGCTAACACCTTGATCTTGGACTTCTAGCCTCCAGAACTGTGAGAAAATAAATTTCTGTTGTTTAAGCCATCCAGGCTGTGGTATTTTGTTATGGCAGCCCTAACAACCTAATACACATACCTTTAAAAAAAAAAAAAGAAAAGAAAAATTGAAGATCATTTAGTGTTTGTATAAAGTACTATGTGAACCCATAGTGGATCTAAAGTATCAGATCCCGGAGCTGAAAGGGCTTTTATAACCCATCCAGGCATGCCCTCTACTTGAGTTTCCATTTAATGACGAGAAATCTGAGGACCACAGTGTTAGAGATTAGCCTATGAGTGTGGTCTACATTCAAAAGAGAACCTGAAAAAAAGACACAATTATAGGTAGGGAATATTGGAATGAATGTGTAAATGATGGTGAAACTGTTTACTCATGGGTAGGGAAGTGAAGTAGATTAGACCTCTAAAGACAGGACTGAATTTGCATGTGTATAGACCGAGCAATTGCTATAGATTACCCATACTTTACAGAGTTGTAAAAGAGCTTAAACACTAAGACAAGCTAGAATCAAAGTCTGCGAAGGTATGCTGTAAGTAGACAATGCATTTTGGTTTTCCATTGAAATACCCATTTTTCTCTACACCAGAAGTCCTAGGTATCAAATAACGTTTGGAAGCCGAATCTCATTACTTTGTGTTTCAGAGCTAAATATCAATGTGCATATTCAAGGGTTAGGAAACAGGCCATGCAGGAATCTAAAGAGACAAGGGTGTGCAGGAATCCAAAGGGACCGGGAAAGCCAGGGAGAAAGATATCTTCTCTCTGGCCAGTTTGTGTTGGAGAATTTACAGAATCAAACACTGTTACGGCTGGCAGAGTCTGGAATATTATCCAACTCATTTGTTTTGTGGATTAGGAAACAAGAGGTGCCTATTGTTGAGGTGATGTGGTCCAGTCATGCAGCACTGGGCTGGGATACATGGGCTGCTGAAGCCAGTACAATGTTTCTACCATGACATTCTGCTGCTTTGGTGCCTTTGTTCTCTTCAAAGTGGTACTTTAACCTGGAAAGATCAAATGCAAAAATGGAGTGAAAGTTGAAATCAAGTGGCTTGGGTTCTGTTCACTGAACCCAGAAAGCTATTTCAGAAGCTCTACTCCCTGTGCTTATTGTTTTTTGGGCACTTTCTACTCTCCTGTACCTTTGCTTATGCCCTTTTTCTACCTCGAATGTGGTGGTTTCCACTGTCCCAGCCATCTTCTTTCCAAACCTGCCATTCTGCCCCAAACTCCAGAGGCTGTTATCAGTAGTTTTATTTGTGCCCAAGCTTTCTCTTCCTCTGTTAGACTCAAGCAAATTCCTTAAGGGAAGGATCCATATCTGATTAATCTTTTCTTACTTTTTAAGCCTGAGGAAAACTGTCTCTTTATTTCATCTCTGTGTATGCTTTGGGGGACTGTGACTATGTCCTGAGCAGCTAACATGGAGCCTAGAATATCGGAGGTGCTTATTAAATGTTGCTAGAGTGAATGACACTGATGAGTATTTCATTACACATCTTTGTTTAAAATTTTTGAAGAATTTGGGATCCTGTTGGTGACTGGTGGTGGTCTTGAAGGTGGAGATGGGAGATAATAGTGAAAGAATTGGGACATAACTCAAGAGCTAGGTGAAACCTCTTCCTCCTCTGACAACTTCATCCTTTAGCTCTTCTTCTGTAGCAGGGCTCATCTAAGCATTTTAGTTTGTACTTAATATGAATCAGTTTACTTAAACCGAATCAGAAGCAGACTCACAGATATGGAGAGCAAACTAGTGGTTACTAGTGAGAAGAGGGAAGGGGAGAGGGGCAATAGAAGGGTAGGGGAGTAAGTGGTACAAACTATTAGGTAAAAAAATAAGCTACAAGAATATATTGTATAACACAGGGAATATAGCCAATATTCTACAATAACTATAAATGGAGTGTAACCTTTAAAATTGTGAATCACTATGTTGTATATCTGTAACTTGTATAATATTGTATAGCAGCTATACTTCAATAAAAATGAAAAAAAAACTTATGCTGAATACTTAAATTTATACTCTCCCTGAATGAAATCAGTATTTAACTTAGCACAGATCTCTACTTAAGCTGAATCAGTACTACAGTTCTAATATACTTAAATTATTATTTTTATGTATATATATATATATACACACACACACACACATTTCCTTTTTTCCAAACGGAAAAATCCAGGCCTAAAGCTCTTTAATACTGGGAAACTGTAGATTTGGTCTGACGCTCAGGATCTGGTAAATGAAGCTGGATAGCTAACCATTCTCCTGTGCGCTTTGCAAATGTTACATTTAGGATGTGTCATGATAGCCCATGAGAATGGTGCCATTACTCTCATTTTAAAGATATTGGACCAGACTCTGAGGATGTGAGGGACATGCCCAAGGTCAGCCTGCTGATTGTAGGAGACAGACTGATTGTAGAAGTGAGGACCTTCAGATCCATGTCTCTGCTGCTTCTACTATCCCTCTTGTCTCCCCAGCTCTGAGAGATTGGCCGTATCTTTGTCCTGTGTGGAGAGGCTGTGGATGAGCCAAGTCAGCAAATGACCCAGAGCAAAAACAATCAGAAACAAAGCAGATACAGGTCCTGGATGCTAGAACAATATTCCCATCCAACCTCTCTCTAAAAGTTACTTACGAGGTTCAGTGACTTCTTCTCCAAAATATCTACTGAAGCAGAAGGAGAGAAGGGCATGCTGTTGGATGATTTTGATTACATTAACTTATTTGTTCCCACCACACTCTGATGAGACCAATTTGATGTTCTTGTTTAACAGATGAGGGCACTGATTCTAATCTATAACAATAGTACTAGCTACTATTTGTTAACTATTTACTCTGGTCCAGGTACCGTTACCTTTATCAGCATACTTAATCTTCTACAGAAATAAGATACCTTGCTGTTATCCTTGCTTTATAAGTGAGGAAACGGAAGCACAGAATGGTTACATCAACTATCCAAGTTTTCACATATTGTGAAATGGAGCCAGCTCAGGTAGGTCAGCTCCCAAGCTCATACACATAACCGCTATGCAAAGATGTTGAATGCTTGCTTGGGGTGGGGAGGTTGGTGCACAAGAAGTAGTAGATAGTGGCCTGAGTCAAAGCCCTGGCTTCAAAGTTCACATACTTTTTAATATCCTACTACTCTAGGCCACATAAGAACATGAGTTTAGCGTTAGACTTTGGTTTCTTACTTGGCCCCTATGTGGTCCTAGACAAATCTCTTGATGCCTCTCTGCCTCAGTTTCCTCACCTGTTAAATGAAAAGACCATAACTCCTATTTCATTATGTTTTTTAAGTATTAGATATGATACTATCTGTGAATTGGTAAATTATCTGTCATATAGAAAACAGTAAATGTTGGTTGCAATTTTTGAAAAATTTCAATTCATGTTGTAACACTGGTGTCTATTAAGTCATAGTTATTTCCATTAAAATATGAGGATCAATGTAGTAGAAAGGGAACTAGCAGCCCTGGGTTTGTTCCTGGCTCTGAGAAGTGTATGTGAAAAAGCCACATTTTTTTAATCTAAAGAAATGGGAAACTTCAAGAAGCTATGTTTCTGGAGGAAGGTAAAACAAAAACTAGGCAGACTGTCCAAGGCACTTGCTAAATGGCAGAGGATAGATAGAGAGGGTGCATCCAGAGGCTAAGGCATGATGTGAGGTATCCAGGTGAGAGTGGGATGCTCAGAGCAGAGGAGAGAGGAAGGGAAGTGAGAGGGAGAATCTGCTCTGCTCAATCTGCTCTGACTGAGGCAGATAGCCCTAGCTTCTTTGTCTGGGGCAGCTATGATGGCTGACATAGGTAGTGAAGTCA
Organism: Aethalodelphis obliquidens; assembly: GCF_003676395.1. NCBI lineage: Eukaryota > Metazoa > Chordata > Mammalia > Artiodactyla > Delphinidae > Aethalodelphis > Aethalodelphis obliquidens. The sequence goes on from NW_020837950.1 coordinate 35,853,784, forward strand.
ATGCTAAATAAACCTAACTTGAAGAGAAGTATTTCTTGAGAGTTATAAGTTTTCCACGAAAAAAAAAAAAAAAAAGAAACTGTGTAGACATGTGAGCAAAAATGTCTTCAGAAATAACATATAGGCATTGGCTATCAATTCCCTTAAGTGTACATTTTTTGAGGCACCAAGAAAGGTGCTTATATAAGTAGCTGCTTCTGATACAATATTCATTACTGTATTTATTAATACCCAAAACAACACATCTATGATGTGCCAATTTACTTAAGCACTAATTGAATCATTTGCAAAGCAGTAAAGGTAACACTTATTTGTGGATTGTCATTTGCGATAATAAATAAAAAACACAGTCTCAGGGCTCTAGTAGATGCTCAAAAATGTAGTATCTTTCTTATTATAATGATTGTTTCCTAAAAGTTAACCATCCCTAGTGTCCACCAAGTGATTTGCCATGATGAAACCTGCTGCATCGTGGAGAGATGGAGAACCCAATCAACTCTTGTCAACAAGGCCCAGGATGATAAATTAAGATGAAGCCAGTGGGTCTGGTGTGATGGCTTCTTGGGGCTCATCTTGAAGTGCTTCGGTGAGGTCTGTTTTGTTTTGCTCTGTTTGGGATCATTTCTTTTGCCACTCCAGCTATGTAAAGATAATAATCGCACCAATAGAACTGGTGACCTTTCACCCTGTCTCCCTTTGATAAAGTCTCATTTTCTAGCAAAAGTATGACAAATGTCTCTTCCTTCACCTTCAGTAAACTAGCAGATAATCTGTCTATTATGCTTAATATCCTCTTACCCCCACAAGCCATTGGTATTTGGTTTGGATTCCTCTGAATGGGGTGAACATTATATCTCTAACCTATGAAAAAGCTTTGCTCCTTTGCAATGTTGGTGGAGCTAAATTTGTTTTCACAGCTGGTTGTACTTGGAGAAGGGTTAGCCGCCGTCTTGAAGGTTCTACCACACCAGTTCATCACTGAGCCTGCTGTGTGGTGGGGACTTTGAGCTGTTAACGGGAGGCGTGGAGGGAAGTCTAAATTAATCATTTATGATTTATTTATTCTTTTTCCATCATGGAGTAAAATGAGTAGATGCCAACTTTTCTAGGGCCAGGGCTGTCTAGATGATGTGATGTTTGATAACCGACTGCTAATATTTATCTGCCAACAGGACCAATCTGTGGGACAAATAACAGAGCCATATACTTACAGACCACTTCACACTTTACAGCTAGGTTTTCCTATTCTTGGCCTCAGTTGATACCTATAAAAATCCACTGAGTTAGAGGCTACATTCTTTTATGTCATCATTTCACAGGTGAGGAAAAAAGAAACTCAGAGGTGGTTATGTGGCTTGCTGAGGTCACACAGCTTGTATAAATCAGGTGAGCATCTTGAATTTCTAAATTTCTAAAACCTGTACTATTTTCATGGCTACACTGAAGGAGAGACACCATATGGGGCTTTCTCTCCCACAGAGACATCACTTGGGTTCCCTGCCCCTTCTCTAGCAAGGCCTCAAATTCTCACTATCCTGCCTTTGACTCAAGAATTTTAACCAGGCTTAATGATCATCTGTGTTACATCAGAAACTTGCTTGGTACTCAGGATATGGAGAAGAGCTAAAACATAGAAACTGCCTTGAGCTTTCCCTCTAGAGCAGCTCTATCTGATATGATAGCCACTAGCCACATGCGGCTTTTTAAATTTAAATTAAATAAATTTAAGTATTCAGCTACTCAGTTAAACTAGTCACATTTCAAGTACCCAATAGCTACATGTGACTAATAGTTACTATATTGAACATCACAGAAAGCTATTTGGGACAAAATTGGTATAGAGTGAAAACAAGTAAATGGGCCCAAGGAGGTGAATATATACTAGAGTAGACAGACTTGAAAACACAGCATTGAGTTTATTATGAAACCTGATATCTTTCCCCAATAGCACTGATTTCTCAGTTTCTTTGCCCTGTGCTGGTGAATAAGACAATGCAATTAAATATTTATCCAATCAACAAATATTTGAATGTCCAGTATGTGCACTGCTCTAGGCACTAGGCATATACTGGTGAATAAGAAAGACAAGATCCTGCCTTACACCAAGGAGAGTCAAATAGTTAAAGGAAAATGAACAAGAAAATATTATGTGGTAATGATTAGGGATAAGCAGAATTTAAAATATGCTGCTATTTTAAAGAGTGACCAGGTATGATTGAGATGGGGTGGTTCGGAAGATGTCTCTGGTCAGATGATATTTAAGTGGAGATGTAAGTGCAAGAAGGAACCAGCCATGAAAAGATTAGTGAAGAGCAATATAAACATTGGGAACAGCCAGAAAGAAAATCCTTGGTGTGTTCAAGGAACTTTCAGAAGGAAAGCTTGTTTGGATCACAGTTTAAAAGTTGGAAAATACCCTATGTTCATAGTAGCACTATTTACAATAGCCAAGACATGAACACAACTTAAATTTCCATTGACAGAGGAACAGACAAAGAAAATGTAGTACATATATACAATGGACTACTACTTAGCCATAAAAAGGAAAAAAAATCTCTAGGTCCATCCATGTTGCAGCAACATGGATGGACCTAGAGATTATCATACTAAGTAAAGTAAGCCAGACAGAGAAAGACAAATTCCATATGATATCACTTACATGTGGAATCTAAAATATGACACAAATGAACTTATCTACGAAACAGAAATAGACTCACAGACATAGAGAACAGACCTGAGGTAGGGGAGGGATGGATTGGGAGTTTGGGATTAGCAGATGGAAACTATTATATATAGAATGGATAAACAACAAGGTCCTACTGTATACCACAAGAAACTATATTCAGTGTCTTGTGATAAACTATAATGAAAAAGAATGTGAAATATATATATATAATTTTATAGAATTATAATATATATAATTATATATATATATATATAAAACTGAATCACTTTGCTATGCAGCAGAAGTTAACACAACATTGTAAATCAACTATACTTCAATTAAATAATTTTTTTAAGTTGGAAAATAGCTCTAGATGTTGAAGAAGTAAGCAGGGACAAGCCAGAGTTAGGCGTTTGAATTTATCCTAAAGCAGTGGGAAAATTTTAAGGTAAAAACTTTAAAGTAGGAGTATGCTACGACCTAATTGATAACATAAGGGATGACTCTGCCCATGATACCTAGATTGGATCATAGTGGAGTAAGAGTGGTAACAGGAAAACTAGTTGGTAGACTATTGAAACAGTTTAGGTGATAGAAGATGGTAGCTTGGACCAGGGAGCAGCCAGGAAAGATAAGATGTACTTCAGAGGTAAAGTCAATCAGATACACTGATGCATCTACTCTAAGAGAAAGAGGGAATAGACCCTAGATATGAAGCTTAAGCAATGGGGCAGATGGTGATGCCATTTACCAAGAGTGAGAACTGTGGTAGGTGTACTAAAAGGAAGAGCCAAGGGAGAATGAGAGAGAACTGAGTTAAGTTTGAGGTGTGTAGTCGGCAACCAGGTAAAGATACCAAATGATAGTTGTAGTTGTTTATATGACTCTAGGACATAAGTCAGGGCTGGAGGAAATATTTTGGATTCTTTGATATGCCAGTGGTGTTTAAAAGTAAAACACTGGGTGAGTGAGAGAGTGAATGTTGAGGATAGGTGAAGTCCCAGAACTGAACTTAGGGTCACTCCAATATTTAGAGGTCAAAGAGAAGGAAAAGAGTCAATGAAGAAAAGCCCCATTGAGGTAAAAGGGAAAACCATAAGCATATATGGTCACTGAAGCCAAGAGAAGAGAGGGTTTCAAAGAGAATGGTGTCATCAACTGTGTCAGATAATGCTGAGATCAAATTCATTAAAAATGTGTTCTGACTATACAATTTTGTAATACAGAGGTCATTTGAAACCTTGGTAATTGAGGTCTTGGTGTATTTTTGTGAAATGATTGGAGCTTATAGAGGAGAGAGTGTAAGGTAAGTGGAGACAAAAATAGGCAATGTTTTCAAGACTTTTCTTATAAAAGAGAGCAGAAAAGAAATGGCAACTGATAATATATTTTATTATGACCCATGTATCCAAAATATCATTTTAGCACACTGTTGATTTTTAAAATTAATAATAAGATAATTTACATTTATATTAATTGAACCAAGTCTTCAAAATCTGGTGTGTATTTTACAGCATATCTCAATTCAGACCATCCACATTTCAAGCACTCAGTGATCGCATATGTCTACTGACTATTGTATTAGACATCACAGATATAGGGAGACCTGGAATCCCTGTTCCAGATGTTGTTGTGGTCAAGGGAAGAGCAGAAATCCCTCAGGAATCATCTCTTCCTGGGAATATTTTTCTCTTGTAGATGGGAATATGGTGTCTTATATAATTGCTTCAGAAATATTTTATTATTTAGTATCTTTATTTTATATAATATTCTTCTCTCAGATAGTTACACAGAAACCTCTGATAATAAAATTTTAAGAGATTTGGGGTCTGTGAGAATTTAATGCTAAAATTGACTTAAACAGTTAAAAGTGGTGTCTAGAACTTGGTTTATAGATGGGAAAAAAAGATCAACACCAAGGACTGCTTTTTCTGGTTCCCATAATTTAAAAAAATGTGGATTATCAGGATATGAGGGTGAATAGACTTTGGAGAACTCTGGAGAAGTCATTAATATGGTGGTTTTGTACCGTTTTTGTAAAAGTTGGCCTTTCTGAGTCCGACTCCAACCAGAATATTGGAGGTAGATAAAATCTCCATTTCTGAGTCAAGTGTCTGGGCTCTGCGAGTTTGAAGAGTCATCACAAATAGGAAAATGAGTTCAGGTAGCAGTTACAAACACAGAGCCTTATGCAGAGAAGATGTTCTTTAGAGGCTTATTGAAATGTATTGAAGAGCTGTAAAAAAGAGGAAAACAACCAAAACATTCTTGAAAATTAAAAAAAAATAGGCAAACATTTTAGAACATTCTTTCAATGTTTGTATTTGTTCATTTTGACTAATGGCATTATTTAGTCATTAAATAACTTAATGATTCTGCAAATATTTATCAAACACCAGTGTGTTGGCCCCTAGGCTAAGCTCTGGGGTTATGGAAATGAATGACAGTCCTTGCCTTCAAAGAGCTCCAAAGCTGATTGGAGAAACTGACAGACATTTAGGTAGAAGGTTACGAGTACCTGAACAAAAGTAGGCACCAGTGATAGTAACCTATAAAATGATGCAGGTTTTAAATATGGAAGGTTTGAGAAAATGTCCATGGTATAATGTTTAACAATGTTTCACTGGTGAAAAAAAATAGTAAGATTTGAACAAATATTTTGATAATTTGTGAGTGCTCTTATTTTTCTACCCATTAATCTATGTGCCATTCATCTGATGGGTCAATCAGTTTATTTCTGTAGATTTGTGCCAAAGTAGTTCTAAAAAACAAGCAAAAAGGTGACCAATACACTGGGGTAGGGGAAGGTCAACAAGAAGGCTATGGTGTAGTCATGACTGAGCCAGAAGGTGATACTATAATCAAGGTCAAGAACTAGTCTTGCTGGGAAATTGGTTATATAAAAGAGACTAGAGCAAATAAATTAGTATGTCAAGGATAATGGGAGCCATGATTATTCTCACTGTTGAAGAAGGGAGTTAGAAATATGGAAAAGGGGGAAAGCTAGACCACCTTAAAGTTTAGATTAGAATTGGAGGTACTAATATAAAAGTAAATTTATATATATAAATATATAGGTATATTCATACATATTTCTTTGCTCTGTCTACTAAGAAGGCTTGAAAGTGATGAGACCCAAGAAGCATTGAGTACATTCTGATGTAGAGACTTACTAAAAGGAATGAGGATCCCATAGAGAAATGGATGATTTTGAGATTGGTCTACAAAAATACATGTTAAACATGGAACAACTTATTTTGACAGATGGTAAAGAGGTGTTCAAGGAATCATAATGGCACATCAAAGGGATACAGAAGTCTGTCTGAAGGGGCTTCCATTAGCCAAATTTAGGAAAAAATGAGCATCAAATTAATACTATTGAATTTCAATCCACTGAATAAAGTAGGAATCCATGTCTCTACTGATAAAAGAAATTAATGCAAAAAAGAGAAAGCTTTTCCTGAAGAGTAGAATTCCAAGTAATAAATGGATAAAATCACCATTTGATAACCATTATAACAATAACTGTTTAAAGTAAAAATCATCAATGGATGCAAAAACTAAAAGATGAAAATTTAATGAGAAATAGGATAATTTCATAGTCTCAAAGTATGCCCTAACAAAATACTTACTACTTACAAAGAAAGGCATAATTACTTTACAGGGTAGAAACCTAGCAGACACCAATTTAACCATATATGGTCATAGTTTCCTTTGTCAACACTGGGACAAATCAATATTGTATACCACCCATCAGGATACGGAGAGCATAGCATTATTTCTGTGATATTGCAGCTCCAAACCTAATTATGAGGAATTATTGTGTTAATTTGAACTTTCCAATTTAGAGGGCAATAATGTGCTTATGTAAGAGATTTTGCTTGTTTGTTTTTAGAAAATATATACTGGAGTATTTGGTATAATAGGGAACCATGTCTACAAATTAATCTCAACTGTTTCATAAAAAATCAATATGTAGGGGCTTCCCTGGTGGTGCAGTTGTTGAGAGTCCACCTGCCAATGCAGGGGACGTGGGTTCTTGCCCCAGTCCGGGAGGAGCCCACATGCCGCGGAGCGGCTGGGCCCGTGAGCCATGGCCACTGAACCTGCACGTCCGGAACTTGTGCTCTGCAACGGGAGAGGCCACAACAGTGAGAGGCCCACGCACCACTAAAAAAAATAATAATAATAAAATAAAAAAATAAATCAATATGTATGCATAGGTGATGAAATAGAGAGAGAAAATGAAAAAGTAAATGTGGTAAATATCAGCGGTTGGAGAATCTGAAAGACCTCTTGTATTATAGTTGAAATTATTCTATTGTTTTGAATTCTTCATTAAGTAAAACTAGAAAAAAATTACAAACAAAAAAACCAACATGGGCAACTCTGGTGCTTGCTTAACTCCAAATTAACACCAATTGTGATTTTATTCAGATATCAGAAAAGGTAACTCAACTACTTAATCTAGAAAGTAGTCAATATGTCACCCAGTTCTGGACAATGAGACGTAAGAGCAATGACTGGGAAGCCTTTGGGGAAGGATTCTCTTCCATGAAAACAGGAAAGATGTGAGCCATCTCTTTGGAAAAGCATAACCTAGGATAATATCATTTAAACACTGTGTTAGATTTCCTGTGGAAAATGATCAGTTTGCTTATTAATATGTGGCTTCATAACCACAAGGATTGGTTAGAATTTTTAAGAAAACAGAAAGACATTTTGTCTACTTAACATCTCCTTGTTTTAAGATATTGTGGGCATTCTGAGGACTTTCAAAGTGCTGAATCTTAAGAACCCACTAAGAACACTTGCACAAGGCCAAGCTCAGTTTTATGTCTGTACTGCATCTACCATGTGCAGAGATTTTCAAGAAACACTCCAGAATTTTTGTAAAAGGACCCCTGATGCCTGAATATTAGGAATGCATTTATGTACCAGGATGTGGTCATTTGTAAAGACAAAAATGTTTTTACTGAATTTTTGTGTATTCATTTATAAATTTTATTAAACTTTTCAGAGGACCAATTTTAGTTGGGGTGATAGTTCCTGTTGTATTTTTTTCAGCTCTTCTCTTTCTTTATTATTTCCTTCTCTTTTCTTTCTGTTTATTTTGCTGTTGTTTTACCAATATGTGCATTAGAAGCTATATGTTTCCCTATGAATACTGTTTTGCCTGAATCCCACAAGTCTTGATATGTATTATTATCACTGAGTCCAAAATATAATCTAAATTTCCTCATGATTTTGTTTTCATTTTTTTACTGATATATAATTGACATACAACATTATATTAGTTTCAGGTATACAACATAATGCTTCAATATGTGTGTATATTGCAAAGTGATCACCACAATAAGTTTAGTTCACATGCAACACCACACCGAGTTACAATCTTTTGATAAGAACGTTAAGATTTACTCTCTTAGAAACTTTTAAATATACAATACAGGATTTTTAAATTGTTATTGTTTTATCCAGTTTGTTTTATTTTTTAATTGAAGTATAGTTGACTTACAATATTATATTAGTTTCAGGTATACAGCCTAGCAATTCAATATTTTTATCAATTATACCCCATTAAAAGTTATTACAAAATAATAGCTATAATTCCCTGTGCTGTATAATATATCCTTGTGGCTTATTTATTTTATACATAATAGTTTTTTACCTCTTAATCTCATAACCCTATCTTGCCCCTCCCCCCTCCTTCTCCTCCCTGGCAACCACTAGTTTGCTTTCTATATCTGTGAGCCTGTTTCTGTTTTGCTATATATAATACACTTGTTTGCTTTATTTTTTAGATTCCACATAGAAGTGATATCATACAGTATTTGTCTTTCTTTGTCTGACTTATTTCACTAAGAATAATATTCTCTGGATCCATCCACATTGCTGCAAATTGCATAGTCCCATTCTTTTTTAATGGCTGAGTAACCTTATGTTGTGTATATATACCACATGTTCTTTATCCATTTGTCTGTTGATGGACACATGGGTTGCTTCCATATCTTGGCTATTGTAAACAGTGCTCTATGAACACTGTTGGTGGGAATGTAAATTCGTGCACCCACTATGGAAAACAGTATGGTGGTTTCCCAAAACACTGAAAATAGAACTATTATTTAATTGAAAATTCTACTCCTGGGTATATATCTGGAAAAAAGTGAAAACATGATTTCTATAAGATACATACAATTCCCTAATATTCATAGTTGCCACACTACACATTACACCCCTAGGACTTTTTTTAAAATTTTATAACTGGAAGTTTATACATTTTGACCACCTTCACCCATTTCACCCACTCTCCACCCCCACCCCTGGCAACCACCAATCTGTCCTCTGCATCTATGAGTTTGGTTTCTATTTGTTAGATTCCACATATAAGTAAGATCATCCAGCATTTGTCTTCCTCTGTGTGACTTATTTCACTTAGCATAATGCCCTCAAGTTGCATATTTGTTGCCACAAATGGCAAGATAGCCTTCTTTTTCATGACAGAATATTTCATTTTATATTATATATTATTATATAATATATATTATAATATATATATTCTTGGCTATTCTAAATAATGCTGTAATGAACATGGGAGTGCATATATCTTTTTGAGTTAGTGTTTTCATTTCCTTTGGATAAATATCCAAAAGTGGAATTGCTGGATCGTATGGTAGTTCTAATTTTAATTTTTTTAAAAAACTCCATTCCGTTTTCCATAGTGGCTGCACCACTCTTGGTGGGTTCACTGTTGGTGTACACACACAAATAGTGCATGAGCATTCCCAAGGTTCTTTTTTTAATCTAAAGATATTTCCTATCAATGCACCTGTCTTTTGTTCAGCACTTTGCAGTTTACAAAGATCTTTCAAACCTACTCTCTGATTTGACTTTCATAACACCCTCATGAAAGATGTGGGGCAGGAAGTTATCCATTCTGTGGATAGAGAATCAGATCCACCCAGAGGATGTGGTAAACCCTATACCATACAACAGGCATGTGGATGGGCTAACACTCAAATCCAGTGCTTTATGATGGTGATTCTGATAATTCTTCTACATGGAGTTAATGAGCTTTTATCATTTATTCATGATCTTTTCCTTGTTTTTAAATAAAAACAGTAGTTACTATATGTCATATAATATACCATTTAATGTTCTATGTATTTATATATATCAATGTATCCGGTCCTCACAAAAAAACTTTGCGTGGTTGTTATCATCATCTACATTTTATTGATGAAGACACTGAGGCATAAAGAGTTTAAATGATGTAAACGAGTTAAATGAATTATTAAATGGCAAATTTCGAATTCAGACCCAAGATGTTTTGCTCTCTAGTCAATGCTTTTAGCCATTACACCACATAGTTTTCTTAACAACTAGATGCCAATTTTAGGCTTAAAGATGCCCTACTCTATATAAAGAATGCCATTCTCTGTTCTCTACACTCATACTCTCTTTATGTTCTAGAATACTAAAGCATAATACCTGCTAGGTCTATCTATGTTGTTGAAAATAATTCAAGTCCTGCTATTATTATTTTTTAAAAAACACCCTGGGGGAATGAGCCAGCACTGCTGTCATTTTCTGACAAAGCAGAGAGCTTATGGCATGGCAATAAAGTGAAGTGCTCACAGGAATCCTTCTGCAGATCACTGGTAAAAAGTCTAGACACAGCATAAAAAAACAGATATTTAAAGGCACTGGAAAGTATCCAAAATCAGACAGAAGCCAAAAGATAGTTTGTTCTTAAGAAAAAACTTCAACAGGAAATGGAAATGATTGCAAGTTTGTGGCTTTGTTGTTGCAGGACACTCATCATGAGTTGGCAGCAGAAACTCACAACCTTATTACTCAAGGTGTAAAAAACAGAATCTAATTCCAGAAGAGAACTGCATCTAATATATGACTATACACTATGTGTAAATCCTTGTTTGATTATGCATGCTAGTGGATAGACTGAGGGGACTCAGTGAAAATGCAAGCAGAGACCTAATAGAACCTATCCTTAAAAGATAGAGCTTTACTGGGTGAGATCCATGAATGTCCTGTATTGTTTGTTTGTTTGTTTGTTTTAATGAATGCATTTTCCAAATCTGTAGGTCACATGGCAAGAAGCTAAAGCCTTTTTGGCTTTAGAGATCAGAGGACAGAGACTGCGGCAAACAGAGCAACTAGAAGAGGAATTTCCAGAGTTAAGCAAACCAAGAGAGGATAAACCCAAAAACCAAAGTACAAGCACTGCCTAAATCTTTGAAAATTACCAAATATAAATATAAGAGGGAAACACAAGGAGATTGGGCTAAAATAGCAACAGTTTGAAGTTGTAAAAAGTATGCAGAGATTTGAGATGCCACATATCATGGAAGAGACAAATATCACAGTTTGGGTCCAAGCAAGTTAACTACCTTCTTACTAAAACAAAAAATAAAAGTATAACAATAGTCAGAACAATACAATGGCGTGCTAAGTGGCTATACTATAGTATCTGAACTATCCAGTTTTAAATAAAAAACTCCAAGACATACACAGAGACAGTAAAGTGTGATCCATACTCAGGAAAAAGACAGTCAATAGAATGGACACTAAGCATGTCCTTATGTTATATTTGACAGACAAAGACTTCAAAGTATATATTATGAATGCATTCAAAAAATAAAGAAAAAAATGTTCAAAGCATTAAAGGAAAGAGTATATTTATTCTCACGAATAAATGAGAAACCTTGAACAGAGAAATCAAATCTATATAAATAAATGAATAAAAATCTACAGCTGAAAAGTATAAAAACAGAATGAAAAATTCACTAGACAGGTTAAAGAAAAGAAAATTCAGTGAACTTAAAGATAGATCAATAGAAATTACTTATTCCAAAGAACAGAGAGATAAAAGGCTAAGGTAGTTGAGTGAGCCATGAAAAAAATGTCAAGCACTTAAAAAGAGAATAAGCTGAAAGGAAGGCACCTGAAAGTGAGATAATGAGAGATGTGTTGTTGAATTTCCCATTTCTGATGGGTTGGAAAGAGCATAGCTTCACCAAGAAGTTGGATACTGTCTATACCACTCATGAAGCTTCAGATTACCTTAGTTAGATACAGTCTGAACAAGTACTCGGTGCAATTCAACAGTTTAGGAAGAAATAAGGCATTTTATGTGCAAAGATTTGAGAAGTAAATGATAGAACTAATATTACTCCGTGTTGTACAATCAAGTGTTTGTAAGACTGTGGTATCAGCTCCAACTTGTCTCTTTTGCCTGTATCCATGCCCTTTGCTTTTTAATTTTGCAGCACACCCATACGAAGGGAAGCGGGCTGGAGGGATACTTTCTACTCCTTATCTTGTCATGAGACTTGATTTGGCCAAGCAGATGTTTGCAGAAATGAAGCAAGCAAAGTTGTGAAAGGTGTTTGCATGTTAGGCTTGCTTGCTCCTTGACTCCACCATTTCCTTGAGAAGAACATGCCTGGATTAACCAGCCTGGGTTAATATTGGGAGCAGGATGAAGGACCTGTGAGCAGAGCTGCGTCAATTAAATTGCCCCAGCCAAGTCTAAGCTTAGAGTAGAGTGCCACGTCCAACCTTCAGATGTATACATTAGCCCAGCCAAGATCAACAGTTACCGTGATGAGTCCAGGTCAGTCAACACTGTGCAATCCCACAGACCTGTAAACTGTAATAATAAATGCCTATTGTTTTAAGCCACTAAGTTTTGAGGTAATTTGTTCCACACAAGTAACTAACTGATAGAATATTTGAAAGTTTCAAGCACTGTGCTAGATGCTTTCCATATATTATCTTGTTTAACACTCAAATGATGAGATACTGTATTTTTAAAAAAATTCAACAGTACATTTTCAGATAAGAAACAAAGACCCCAAATGTTATTTCACTGTTCAAAGCCACACAGCTATGGAATGAAGCCAAGATTCAAATATAGGCAGCCCATATCTCATATTCTATGTACCTAAGAATTTGTGTCTGTTAGAGATTTTTCTATCTCCAAATTGTCAGAATTGCATGCTGAGAAAGGGAACTAAAAATAAACCATGCTGTAGGAATATAGAACATTTCAAAATATGTAATAACAAGAAATTTCTTTTTAATCTTTCTGCCTACACACTACTGACATATACAAACGTCATTAATACAAATGCTTAAAGTAATGAAATACCAACTTCTGTGCTTGCTTACATTCAAAGTGTGCCAGGAAAAACATATGCTTGCTGCCATGCATGGATATTAGTTCCTGGACCTTCAGGATGCCTCCTTCTAATTTATTTTCATCACTGGCAGTTTGAATTGTATCCCCCTTTTCCCCCCACTTTTATTCATCATTCAGCACCACTTACAAAAAGTGAGAAAAAAAAAAAAAGCTCTCACTCCTAAAATTTCAGACATATGGTGGGAATTAAATAGATTCTATGGGGTTGAGGAGCAGGGGGCTTGAACTCTTGACTTGTTTCTACCTCCAAGTAGCTACAGGTTGTCAGGCAAAGTTTTTACATCTCAGAGCCTTGATTTTCTTCCCAGTATAATGGGGTCACTACCAGATCTGGAAACCTATGAAACCCATTTATTTATTCATTCTTCAAAACTTTATTATACACTACCTATGTGTCAGGTACAACACCACTCATGGGAGATAGAAAAAGAAACAAAATAAAATCCTTGCAAGATTTCTCAGTCTGCGAAACAGGAAAGGAGCAAATAAGCAAATAGTTACAGAAAAAATGTAATAAGTGATCATTGTTCTTTTTGTTACAAAAACAGTATATTTACCACACATTTAAAATAATATGTTATTGGAGTTTCAGTTAAAGAATTTATTCTAAGATACAGTCTTTTTATATTAAGAGAATAGAACCAAAAATTTTTCACTAAAATAAAGTGTCTTTGACAATATTTTTATCACAATCTATGACTTCTGCTTTTTTCTCTCCTTCTTTAAACTCTAAGTGTTGAAGGCCAAATAATGCCTTGACAGTATCTACATGTATGTATACATGCATACATATACATTCTTGTAAGCATGTGTGTATACATACATGTATGTGTGTACATAATGCACATAATAGGTGGAAAGTGACTTAGAAAAAGGTCAACAGCAGCTTTGGCTCTCAGGAGGAATGGAGAAATAAAACATGGCATGACAAAGTTATTGTTTATCTGATAGCAACACAAGTCTACAAATACTAAATACGCTAATTTCCTTTTCCTTTCTTTCTCAATATTTTCTTTCTGGTATCCTTGGAGAAGTTGGAAAGACTATGGACTTAGTCTTTGATGAAAACCTACATTTTATTATAACTGCAAGTGATGTCTGCATGATATTTTAGTTAAAAGTAAGTTTAGCTGTGACTAATAGAAAAAACTAAATGGCAATATTCTTAACAAGATAGAAGTTTGTTCTCTCAAGTGGGCAAGAATGGCTGATAGTTTTTAGCTTCAGCTATGTATCAGACATTATTCTGAGTACTTGCCATTTGCTGACTGTTTTAATTGTTACAGACCTCTATGGGATCTTGCTATCTCCAGTTTGTAAATGAGGAAAATGAGCCACAAAGGAGTTAACTTTTCCAAGATTTTGCAGCTGGTGAGTGGAGGAGCCTGAACTTGAACATGGGCTATCCAGCTGCAGACCCTGTGTTTCCACTTGTTCTCACTCAATGCCTGGAGGTCAACCATCCCCAGTGAAGTTGGGAGTCCACAGATTCTTTCTAGAGCAGCCCTTATTTTCCTGAAGCAGCATGGTCTCCACATTCCAGAAGCAGTACAGAGCAAGAGGTGAAGAATATCTGTGCGAGTAGTTTTACTTGTAAAATGATTTACACTTCCTTTGTTACACTTTTGCTGACATGTCTCTTTCACACAGCCACATCCAGCTGCAGGATAGCTTGGAAATGTAGTCTCCATTCTGGATCCTGGCCCTCAGGCTACAAATGTCTCATGACCAGGGAAGGAATAGAAATGGATATTGGGCGACAATGTCTTTTTATTGTCTTTACTTCAGAAATACTTTTTATAAAGGTTATACATTTGTATTCATGACTCTAAATTGTTTCTAGGTGGTCTGTTTAAAAAAACATTATTTTTCTTGTATGCTGAAGGAGACAACCATTGTTTTAAGAACTGGCAAACACTGACTGTTCAACAGTAGGTGGGTCATCTAATTTATTTATGCTATTTTCTATCTTGTTAATGGGATAACTGAGCTGTGCCCAAACTCATATATAACCCTTGCTGTGAACCAAGAACTGAAGTGTCAGTGGGAGCCAGTGAGTTGACCACCCTAGATCTCTGTGAAAACCATCATAAAATAGTCAAATTGACAACAAATTATTATGAGATGGGCATGATATAAAATTTCCATGAAAATGACTCTTTTAAGAGTGTCTGTCAGCATTTTCATGGGAAATTCTAATTATTTACCCTTCATTCACAACCGGCTAGCAGCTTGCAATAAATGTATTTGATGCATATCCTCAGTAGCCATTTCCACAGCCAGTAAAATTTTAGGAGATTATAAATTAAAAAAAAAATGAAACAACCCTTTTTGTTTGTCTTTTCTAAATTTGTTTCCACTTACACAATAGAGTAAAAATAAAATTTCAAGTCATGTGAAAATTTTAACTTCCATTCTTAAAATGCATGGTATAAAGGATTATCAGGGAAGCAAAAATAGCATAACATAGAATGACATTACAGGTAACAAATAAAAATCACAATAATAAACATTATTAATCAAAGTTATCCTGTCAATGGGCATTAATTTCTAGGATGGATTAAAATATAAAATCAAACAATATCTGCTTAGAAAAATAGACACTATCAAAGTGGTTCAGAAAAATATTTAAAAAATGAACAAAGTTCTATTTTCACTCAAGTTTAAAACAAAAGGAAAGTTAAATTAACAATATTAATAGATATTGTTATTAAGTCAAGATGAAAGATATTCAGTAATGAAGTTTTGACATCAGTTATAAGTTAAATAACACATAATCTAAATACATGAGTAAACCATGTTAAACAACTGAGAAGAAATGGAGAGGGTAGAATTGCAAAAGGAGATTTTTGCTTTAATGTGATTGGATAAAAATGGCTAATAATACTGAATTTTTTCAACATGCCAGTCTTTTTTCCCCAAGCCACATATGAGCTAGTGCATATATCTTCCCAATAAACTTATGAATAGACAGTAAATATGATATGTGGGAGAAGAAATTATACTGTTAATAATACTGAGCTAATAGTTTTCTAAGAAACTCTGTGGCTCATTAAGAAGAATTACATTCACTTTTCCAATATGTAGATTGGATTATTTACCAAAATTAACCACAACAAAATCTCAATATATTCAAAGGGTAGATATTTTATGTCATTTTGACCATCGACTATTATGTTTAAGCCCCAAACAATGAACATTTAAAAAAGAAAAATTTCTCAAAAATGAAAGCTGGATCATAGTGGGTAACTAAAGACACAATAAAGAAAAAATTTGAAAATAATGAGTAGGATATTATATTTTAAAACCCATATCAGAGTAATTGAAGGTTTGTCAGAGTAATTGGAGGTCAGTTAATAAATTTATTTTATTTTGAAATAAGGATAGGTACGTTTTATTATTTAACTTATAATATTAGATTAAATAACAGGTCATACATTGCTGATGAGAATATAAAATAGTGTAATGTCTTTGAAACACAGTTCAGCAGTTCTTTAAAATGTTACCATATGACCCAACAATTCTACTCCTAGGTATATACCCAAGATAATAGAAAATATATCACCTAAACTTTGTACATGAATGCTTATAGCAACGTTATAGAGAATAGTGGAAACAACTCATATGTCCATTAAATGATGAGTTGAATAAACACAATGTTCTATATCCATACAGTGGAATACTATTTAGCTATAAAGAGGAATGAAGTACTAATGTATGCTACAACATGGATGAAGCTTGAAAACATGCTACATGAAAGAAGCCAGTCACAAAAGACCACATGTTGTAGCTTTTTAAGGAACCTCCATACTGTTCTCCACAGTGGCTGTATCAATTTACATTCCCACCAACAGTGTAAGAGGGTTCCCTTTTCTCCACACCCTCTCCAGCATTTATTGTTTCTAGATTTTTTGATGATGGCCATTCTGACTGCTGTGAGATGATATCTCATTGTAGTTTTGATTTGCATTTCTCTAATGATTAGTGATGTTGAGCATTCTTTCATGTGTTTGTTGGCACTCTGTATATCTTCTTTGGAGAAATGTCTATTTAGGTCTTCTGCCCATTTTTGGATTGGGTTGTTTGTTTTTTTGTTATTAAGCTGCATGAGCTGCTTATAAATTTTGGAGATTAATCCTTTGTCAGTTGCTTCATTTGCAAATATTTTCTCCCATTCTGAGGGTTGTCTTTTGGTCTTCTTTATGGTTTCCTTTGCTGTGCAAAAGCTTTTAAGTTTCATTAGGTCCCATTTGTTTACTTTTGTTTTTATTTCCATTTCTCTAGGAGGTGGGTCAAAAAGGACCTTGCTGTGATTTATGTCATAGAGTGTTCTGCCTATGTTTTCCTCTAAGAGTTTGATAGTTTCTGGCCTTACATTTAGGTCTTTAATCCATTTTGAGCTTATTTCTGTCATACAGAGTGAAGTAAGTCAGAAAGAGAGAGACAAATACCGTATGCTAACACATATATATGGAATTTAAGAAAAAAAAATGTCATGAAAAACCTAGGGGTGAAACAGGAATAAAGACACAGACTTACTAGAGAATGGACTTGAGGCTGTGGGGAGGGGGAAGGGTAAACGGTGACAAAGCGATAAAGAGGCATGGACATATATACACTACCAAACGTAAGGTAGATAGCTAGTGGGAAGCAGCCGCATAGCACAGGGAGATCAGCTCGGTGCTTTGTGACCACCTGGAGGGGTGGGATAGGGAGGGTGGGAGGGAGGGAGACGCAAGCGGGAAGAGATATGGGAATATATGTATATATATAACTGATTCATTTTGTTGTGAAGCTGAAACTAACATACCATTGTAAAGCAATTATACTCCAATAAAGATGTTAAAAAAAAAAAAAACCCCACAGATCCAAGAAGCTAAAAACAAAACAAAACAAAACAAAACAAATGAAGGTACATAACAAAACAGAAACAGACTCACAGATATAGAGAACAACCCAATGGTTGGGGGGGGGAGGGGAGAGGGACGGGGGAGGGATGTGATGGGGGTAGGGGATTAAAAGGTACAAACTATTATGTATAAAATAAGCTACAAGGATCTATTGCACAGCACAGGAAAATATGGCTGTGATTTGTAATTACTTTAAATGGAGTTTAATCTTTAAAAATTGTGAATCACTATGTTGTACACTTGAAACTAATATAATATTGTAAGTCAACTATACTTCAAAAAAAAGAAGTGCTCGGTACAAATTGACAATCTGTTTTCTAGTTAACGATGCTGGTTTTATCTTATCCTTTTCTTCCATACGCATTCTGATTCATAAATAATAGGTAGCATCCTCTTTACCCTCCTCACCCCGTGTCATCTTGACGCCAATCTCAGATTAAAAATTGTTAAAAAAAAAGATATGCATTTTTGCCTATTCCAAGTTGCTGAAGATATTTTCATAATCTACATTTACTTTTAGAAGCTTTCTATGTTTAGCATTTAATTTAATATCTGCATATGTTATGAAGAATAAAGTTTCAATTTTATCCAAAAAAAAAAAAAAAAAAAAAAAAAGACCACATGTTGAATGGTTCCATTTATATGAAATGTCCAGAACTGGCAAATCCATGAGACAGAAAATAGATTGGTGTTTTCCCTGAGGTAGATGAGGAAGAGTAGAGAGAGAATGAGGAATGACTGCTAACAGGTAGGGTTTTTTTGGGGGGGGTGAGGAAAATGTTCTAAAATTAGATTGTAGTAATGGTTGCACAACTCTGCAAATACACTGAAAAGCATTGAATTATACACGTTACATGGGTAAATTCTATGGTATGTGAATTATATCTCAGTAGAGCTGTCATAATAGAAAAAAATACAGGAAAATTAAAACATAGAAGATTTGTATCTGTGATTTCCATTTTTGTTATAGAAATTGCCAAAATAAGCCTTAGTTCTTTTTTTTGTGTTTTTTTTTCACTGTTGTTGTTTTTTGTTTTTTGGTCACGCTGCGCAGCTTGTGGGATCTTAGTTCCCCGACTAAAGATTGAACCCGGGCCCTTGGCACCATGGACCAGCAGGGAATTCCCAGTCCTTAATTCTAATCCAGTTTATGCTTTGATCCATGTCTCTGAAAGGGCTTCATCCCAGGCCTTACCAAGAGTAGATGCTTGGTGAGTGTGTATTGTTGACATGTATTAACTGATAACAACTTACGTCAAAATGATTTGAGGATGCAAAATTACACACTGAAGGGCATTTTCTTTTGGTAAGCATTTAAAGGCTTGGTGATAAGAGCTTGAAGTGGAAACTATGCCAGCCTCTGATGGCTTAAAGTTCTGGCAAAGCTTTATTATATTCCTGAATCCATACTTTGTGTTCCAAGAAGTTTCAGGATTAAAAAAAAAAAAAAAAAAAAAGGCTTCCCTGATGGCGCAGTGGTTGAGAGTCCGCCTGCCAATGCAGGGGACACGGGTTCATGCCCCGGTCTGGGAAGATCCCACATGCCCACGGAGCGGGTAGGCCCGTGAACCATAGCCACTGAGCCTGCGCGTCTGGAGCCCGTGCTCCGCAATGGGAGAGGCCACAACAGTGAGAGGCCCGCGTATTGAAAAAAAAAAACAAAAAAATAGAGCAGGAATTCACATTTTACATGATAGGAATCTTTTTGTGAAACAAGAACAAAACTGATTCTTTGGAAGCAACAGTTTTATAACCCTTTTCTTGTTTTGTGTAAACACTAAAAGGACTGCTTGATAATATCTGTGAAGGGGAAAACAACAGCAGAAAAGCAAACAAAAACAAACAGGTAATTAACAGAGTCCCAGATTGTTGGTAGATCAGAGGTGCTTTCAGCCTCAGGTCAACAATTAAATATTTCTTAACCAAATGCCATCCCAGCTAAACCCTGCTTATGGGATTCATATGATGATCAAATAATGTAACACATATGGAAATCTTTGGTGAGCTCTAAGGTGCACTAAAAATACAGTCTGTTGGCTGTTTTGTCTTCTTAGATGCTCTCCTTCAAAGTCATCAATTACAACTTATGATTAAGTGGTTCATGGACTGAAATTTATTTTCATATGGATTAGACCAACTGAAGTTCAGCTCTCCTAGTTTATGAGCATTTTTGTCCCAGTTTCTTAAGTATTTATATAGGTACTGATATATAGACACATACATGTGTGTGTAATATAGGGATATACACTTACTTAATCCTCCCAACAATTGTAATATGAGACATGGACAAGGAAGTGATTGATTTTGTGACAAAGTTGAGACAAGTTGCTTTCCTATACTGGGGCACAAATCTTGGATTTCTTACTCTTATCTTGGCCTTTTACTCAATGTCACATTGCCTCCTTGTATCTATGGCACATCCCTATTTTCTCACTCCCTATCCCTCTGTCACCCTTCCTATTCCCTTCTATACATACCCATATACATAAGGAAATAAATAAAAATATTTAATGCTTTGCTTCCTGTGACACCCTCCCACTGTACATCCAAGCACACACACAGGAAAATCACAGTTCAAAAAAGTTTAATACTTTGTTATGCAGATATGCAAAGTTGAATAGGACAAACTCCTCGTCCTCAGTTAAGATGATGCCTCAACTCTCACAGGGGAGAAGAGACAAGCCCATGAAAAAAGATAAACAGAAGATTCTTTCTTCTTGGATTCTTTACTTTTGGACACACTTCTATGAAATCATGTTTTACTGTGTTTCAATGAGAGTGTGTCAACCTGTGTTGTTTGCAAGGCCATTATTTATCTTTCATATTGTTTATCTACAAATTCACCGAAGTGCCTGACACTTAGAAGCATTTTAGTAACATTGGTCTGATGGCATTTGTAGGTGTCTATTTTCTGAATCAATAGATGGATGAAGTCGTCATTTAACAAATAACACCAGTACAGGGACTTCCCTGGCGGATAAGACCCTGTGCTTCCACTGCAGGGGGCTTGGGTTCGATCCCTGGTTGGCTGCCTCACAGCGTGGCCAAAAAAATAAATAAATAAAAATAAACAAGCAAATAAATAAACAGCCATACCTTATTGTCTAATAGGGGAACTCTTTCAAGAGATATCTCATTATAAAACAACAACAACAACAAAAAAAAAAACCCCAAAACAAATAACACGCGTACACTCTATTGCTTCCTCAACATCTCTTAATATACAGTCAAACTTAATTATAATGTAATCAATTTAGTAGATGTATATAGACATAAGTATGAAGAGTGTGGTAAATATTGCAGTGGAGACAGAAACTCAGATATAATCTGGAGCAATATACATACACAATGAATATATCTTTATAACTGAATATGAATATAACAATAACAGGGAGGAACTCTCATGCCCAGGACTGCAATGACTTTCACCTTTCTAAAACTTTCCTTGTGTAAGAGAGTTTTATAATGCACAAAACCAATATTGAAGTAGCATTTAAGTAATGTTTTCTTGTATACCACACCTGGATGGATGAAAGTCTGGCTATGAAAGAAGTCTACATGAGGTATTTCTTGACTCCCGGCTCCAAATTCTTGTCTGAAATCATTAGGTAGGGGCTAGCTAGTCTAAGATGACTTTCCAGAACATTTTTTTTAACTTGGGATTTATGTTAGCAATTACAAAAGGAAGTTTAAAGAATGTGTGAAGCTATAATATGAAGAAAGTATTATACATAGTTTTTTACACTTTAGCTAATAAGGATGACATCTGCATGAAATTATGAACATGACATCATGGGATTTTATCAACAGTACTGGGAGCTGGTGAAATGCAAATCAGGAGAATCCATAGAACATTTCTTTCTAGCTCTAAATCAAACAAGAATGCTATTTTTCTATCATCTGTTGATGCTTCTTTAGTTCTCACCTCTATTTTTCTAGGTCAGTCTGCATTAGTAGGTCACAAATTTTGTTTTTGTCATTTGTACAAAATCCACCCCAAACATCTACTTAACAAATTTAGTTCAACTAAAAATAATTATTTATCTCTGGCTGCAAATTATTTACCACATCATCCCTTTGTGTAAGATGCCTGAAACATGATGGATCTAGACAGATGGGTACCAAACAATTGCAATCCAATCGAAGTGCCCTGGTGGAGATTGTATGGGGGTGAGAGAGTGCAGAAGAAAAGCAGCTAAGCCTGCAGTTATCCAACTGTTTGAACCTTGGCTCAGGTATACATAAAAAAACTTTTTTTATCATGATGTGAAGATTAGAGACAATGTGTATAAAATACTT
The DNA here is from genome assembly GCF_003676395.1 of Aethalodelphis obliquidens. Lineage (NCBI taxonomy): Eukaryota > Metazoa > Chordata > Mammalia > Artiodactyla > Delphinidae > Aethalodelphis > Aethalodelphis obliquidens. Next base: position 35,875,883 of record NW_020837950.1, read on the forward strand.
AGAAGAGTCCTGCTATATAAAAGGTACCCAATAAAGGCTTATTATTATTATTATTTGGAAAGCAGATTATGACCCCCTCCTCCTTCGCCTAGTACTTACATGTAACCACTCTTGCCAGGTATTGAAGGTATTAATTAATCTCCCCTGATTCTGAACCAACTGTGACTGGACTCATGTACTTAGAACACAATATAATGTACACTATCAGCTTTCTTACTGGTGAAGCTTGATTAGGGACTGTGGGACTTTCTCTACTTTCTCCTACCCTTCAGTCAGGCACCTGGGATCTGCCTATAAGAGGAGCAGACCTCTGCCCATGCAGTATCATACAGCAACATGGGGAGTGGAGGTCTCCCCTGCCCCCATCAGTGTAGAAGAGATTAAGAGCTCTCCAGATCTGGACATTCACTCATGCTAACTATCCACTCAGATAATCATTGCTCCTCTTATACAGAGGAGTCAAAAGGGGGAAAGAATAGCGTAGAATTCTTCTCCATATTTTCCAGAGAAGGCTGAAATCTTGGCAGTTTTTGTCATTTTATGGTTTCATGTAAAAATACAGTGAGAGGAAAAGAAAGACAATCTATTGGGAAGCTTTCATCAGCAAGTAATAGAAATTTAAAGTTGAACAGACTTGAAAATTATGGAAACATAAATTCAGATGAGAAGGATTTCAGAGGTGGGTGAGCTTCAAGACTGGTTATCCAGCAGTCCTTAATGATATCATCAAGGTCACTCATTAGTCCTGTCCTAAGGTAAGTTCTCCCATGATTATAATATGCCTGTCAGTAGCCTAGAGTGCAGTTTTCTCATTCATAACTTGGAAAAGAGAATAAACTTGGTTTATATTCATAAAAGTCAGAAAACATTTCTCTTAGAAGCCCCAAACAAGACTGCTCATCTGCCCAAAATGGTTTAGGCATTCTTATCACAAAATGATTTATGAGTAAGAGACTTTAGACTAATCAGCTAGAGTGGAACAGATATTGGGAAAGTAGCACTTTGTTACAGAAGAATTCTTCTAAAGCTTGAAGCTTATTTGCTGGATTCTGGTATGTATGGCTTATCTCCCTGGCATAGCAATATTCAACTCAGGTGTGCCAACAATTTATGTAGCTGGATTATCTATATTCACCCCTATTGTATGTTATAATTGGTGTTCTAGAGAAGCAGATGAAAGCTAAAAGTGGACATGTTCTTGAGTCTTTATTTGAAAGGAAAATCTGCTTTCAAATATTGAAGCAACTGAAAAATAGACTGTCACTTATACAGTATATGATCTTTTTATTTATATCAAATAAACTCAAGTGTGCATTTTCTGAGGAAATTTTATTTTTCTACAACCTATGTAGTATTTTGAAAAAGACTTATTATATCCCTTTAAATCACCCTTGACCACACTCTTCCACTTGATGTTTTGGTTAACAGAGATGCTGATGTATTTTTGCAGGTTTATGGTACACTTGAACATTAGCCCCCTGGGGAGCTTAATGGTTGTGTTCCATTTCAGCAATGCTTAAGTGGGAATTTTTTGATCCAAAAAAAAAATGTTTTTGCTAAAGTGGGAAAGCTTTTTGGACATAAAACAATACTCACAAAATACATGAAAGACTATAGTGCAAATGATTCTGAAAAACAGAGATTGAGTTTTCTTGGAAATTCACATGGCTTCAAAGTTAAGAAACATATTGCACACAATGTACTTGGTCAGCTCTAAATTGTTCCTTAGGGAATAAAGGGTTATATATTTTTAAATACACTGTTTCAAAAACAATTTACCAAATTGTATTAATATTTTCTTTCTGAAGTTGAGCCATTTGTTAAGCAAAGAATGTGGTTGGCAATAATTTTATTTGTAAACCATTGGGAACTGCAGTTTCCAAAACATGTTAATTTTGAGTCGATTAAAGGGAAAGTTGTTCTGGATGAACTTCTGAGTCAGTTCTTGATGAAAATTACATTATTTTGTGAGACATCTAAAAGGAAACACAATGCTATCCTCCATCACACCTAGGAAGATATTACTGAGCTCTCCAAGAACCCTTAAGCAGGATTTAAGGACTTGATGCCTCCAACGAGCTTAGCTTGCAGGCCTCACAGGTTGGTTTGTTTGGGTTTAGAGCATTTTGTCCTTTGTGCTGAGAGAGTGCTACTCTGACCACAGCTGATGCACTGTGTTCAGCATGAGAACTGAAGGTAGTACCAGTGGAAAAGCAGGGCATCTGTATGATCTGAGCTGGCTTGTTAAGGATGCTATGTATTAAGAGTTTAGGTTTATAAGATGATAAGGAATGAGACCTTCCTCTGGAGTGATCAAAGGGAAGGCTGTTCCCTTGAGATCAGGTGGTTGTTGTTTCCAACAATGCTAAATTGTTCCATTCTCTGTGAAGAATTCCTATATGTGCCAGTTTTGCTAAGACTGAAATCCAAGTTACTGTTACCAGTGGAATGATGTATCTAACCACCAGTCTTTCCATGTATTCCTGATACAAATTTTTATGCGCATTTTTGAAAATCTAATAAAGCTGATCATTTCCTATTTTGTAAGAATTTTTACTAATGTAGGAATAGTTTTATGTTACTAATGTATTATAAAATAATATAAGTTAAAAAAAATAAAAACAAGGCTAGTTCATCTCTAAGAATGCCATAATGGACATGTGGTAAGTTTTAAAATGCTGGTTAATACTGCAGGATTTTCTTTTTTCAATGTTCTTTTAAAAAATCATATGATTAATTTAGAGTGATAATAGAGGTTTTTGTTTGTTTGTTTGTTTTTATTGAATCTAAACTCCTAATGCATGGAAATCTTCTATAACAGCCTTTTCCACTTTTGAATGTATTCAGGTCTGAGATGCACTTCAAGTTGTTGCTCAATTCCAGATCTTCCATAACACTTTTCCAAGCCTATTCCAGAGCAAATAACTTTTCTAGAAGAGAAGGCTAGAATGGACGATGACTAAAGTCATGGCCAGCTAAAAGACCAGGTGGTATTATGATCTTCTATGACACTCTTATCTAACATAGGCAAATGCAAGCATTGAATATTCTATCCCTAGGACACACACACACATCTTTGCACTTGTTTATATTTTGCTCCTCATGGCTCCCTTTTCTGTGTTCCTACTTTACATAACACTACACTGCACTGATATTTCTTCATGAGTTGGTTTCCCCCAACCAACTCATGTACAATGCCACATGGTAGTTAATGCATTTATATTCCAGAAACTTAATAGTGCCCAAAACAGAGCTCAAACTTTTTGGGATAAATAGTACTATAGGCTGAATGTCTCCCCCACCCCCAAGCCAAATTCATATGTTGAAATTCTAACCATCAATATGTTGATTTGAGGAGTTGGAGCCTCTGGAAGGTAATTAGGGCATGAAAGCATAGCCTTCAAGAATAAGATTAGTGCCCTTAAAAAATGGACTCCAGAAAGATCCCTTGTCCCTTTGGCCATGTGAAGACATAGCAAAAAGACTGCCATCTGAACAAACGCAAGCTGGCTCTCACCAGACATCTAATCTACAGGTGCCTTGGTCTCAGACTTCCCAGCCTCCAGAACTGTGAGTAATAAATTTCTGATCTTTAAGCTACTTAGTCGATGGTATTCTTTTATAGCAGCCTGAATAGATTGAAAGAGAAATTGATATCAAGAAGTGAGGTGCTGCTATAACGAATACCTAAAAATGTGGAAGTGGCTTTGGAACTGAGTGATGGGTAGAAATTGAAAGAATCTTGGGGTGCATTCTAGAAAAATCATTCATTGCTGTCAATGCACCATTAAGGACGGTTCTGACAAAGGTCCAGAAAGAAAAGAGGAGAGCTGTAGAGAAAGCCTCAGTCTTTTCATAGAATACCTAAGTAATCTTGAACAGACAGTTGTAAACTGTACAATCAAGGCCATTCTGATGAGGACTCAGACAGAAATAAGGAACATGCTGTTGAATAAGGAGGAAAGACCATGTTTGTTATAAAATGGCTGAGAACTTGTCTGAATTGTGCTCATGTGCTTTTGTTTTGTGCAAGGTAGAACAACAAAATTGGATATTGGCTGAGGAACTATCTAAGCAAAGTATTGAAGGAGCAGCCTGGTTCCTTCTGACTGCTTATGGTAAAATGTAGGAAGATATAAATGATTTAAAGTTCAAATTTTTCATCAAAAGGGAAGCAGAACTTAAAGCTTTGGAACATTCTCAGCTTATCCATATTGAAAAGAATGAGAAAGCCTGTTCAGGAAAGACCTTTAAGGGTGTGGCCAAATGACCACTTGATAAAGAGATTAGTCAACAAATAGATGGTCATTGAAGAAATCCCACAGATGAAATTGATTAAGAAAAGTATGTAGAGCAGAATTTGAAGAGGACAGAGGTCAGAACTCTCTGTCCTATGAACAGATAAAGGTAGGGTAGAAGAAACAGAGTCCACAAAGGGACTGAAGAAGAAATGAGCATAGAGGCAGATGGAGTAAAAGTGGTGTCACAGAAGCCAAGGGAATGTCAATCCCAATATACACTAATATGTATAAAATGGATAACTAATAAGAACACCCTGTATAAAAAATAAATAAAAATAAAAGAAAAGAAGCCAAGGGAAAGTGCTATGGTCTGAGTGTTTTTGTCTCCCCAAATTCATATGTTGAAATCCTAACCTTCAATAATGATGGTATTAATATGTGGGGTCTTTGGGAGGTAATTAGGTCATAAGGATGGAGCCCTCGTGAAAGAGATTAGAGCTTTTATAAAAAAGACCCCACAGAGCTCCCTCATCCCTTCCACCATGTGAGCATACAAGAAGTCTACAACTGGAAAGAGGGTCCTCATATGACCATGCTGGTTCTCTGCTCTCAGAATTTCAGCCTCTAGAACTGTGAGAAATAAATTTCTGTTGTTTATAACCTACTCACTCTTTAGTGTTATAGCAGTCCAAATGGACTAAGACAGTAAGAGAGATGGGTAGATTTTACCCAAAGCAGCAAAGTAAGGTAAAGGTTAAAAAGAAACTATAGACTTAGAGGCATGGACATATATACACTCCCAAACGTAGAATAGATAGCTAGTGGGAAGAAGCCTCATAGCACAGGGAGATCAGCTTGGTGCTTTGTGACCACCTAGAGGGGTGGGATAAGCAGGGTGGGAGGAAGGGAGACACAAGAGGGAAGAGATATGGGAACATATGTATATATATAACTGATTCACGTTGTTATAAAACAGAAACTAATACATCATTGTAAAGTAATTATATTCCATTAAAGATGTTTAAAAAAACTATAGAGTTTTGTAATTCATGACTTTTGCGGAGTGATTTTAACGTAGAAGTGGGGACAAATTTTGATTTTAGTAGGATAAAGAGTGTATGGGATTTGAGGACTGGAGACAGAAAGAGCAGTCTCATACTGAGGAATTTAGCTGTGAGGAAAGGAGGGACTTAGAGGCCCAGAAAGGCACTGCTGCTGTTATTTTAAATGTGGGAGCCTGGAGCATTTACATTAGCTACAGAGTAGGAACTCGTAGAAAAGGAAATGTTAAGTCAGTTCTGGTCCTAGATCCCAAAGGAAAGATAAGAAGGATCAAATAAAAAGGAATGAAGAGGGATTTACATTTTCATTAGTTTCCTAGATTGCCGTAAACTGGGGGGCTTAAAACAACAGAAACTGATTCTTTCATAGTTTTGGAGGCTAGGAGTCTGAAATCAAGGTATTGGCAAGACCACGCTCTTCTGAAGGCTCTAGAAAATAATCCTTCCTTACCTCTTCTTACCTTCTGGTGGTTGCTAGCAATCCTTGGGAATGCTTGGCTTGCAGCTACATCACTCCAATTTCTACCACTAACTAGACATGTCTTTTTTCCCTCTGTGTATGTCTCTGTCTTGGTCAGTCCAGGCTGCTTTAACAAAATACCATATGCTGGGTGGTTTCAACAATAGAAATTAGTTCTTATAGTTCTGAAGTCTGGGAATTTCAAGATCAAGGTGCCAGCAAGGAAGGTTTCGTTTTAAGGACTCTTCTCTTGGCTTGTAGGTGGCCACCATTTGGCTGTGTGCTCAGATGACCTCTTCTTTGTGTTTACAGGGAGAAAGAGAGAGAAAGCTCTCTGGTACCTCTTCTTAGAAGGAAACTAATCCCATCATGAGGGCACCCTAATTACCTTCCAAAGTCCCCATCTTCAAATAGCATCCCATCTGAAATTAGGATTTCAACATATGAATTGGGGGAGGACACATTTCAGTCCATAGCAGTCTCCAAATCTCCTTCTCCTTATAAGAATACAATTCACTGGATTTAGTGCCCATCCTAGCCTTGTATCACCTCCTCACAACTAGATTGCTTCTGCAAAGACTCAATATCTGAACAAAGTCATGTTCATAGGAACAGGGGTTAAGACTCCAACATATCTTTTGGGGGGACAGAATTCAACCTACAACAGTGGCAAACACAATGAGTGTTTGTGTAGAGCTACTTTTGCAGAGATTAAGGTGAGAAACTAGGGAATTCATATCCCATAGTCTACATTATCTCAGAAAATTGAAATACATGGTCATCTACTGAGAGGCAGAGGGGAAATGCAGGCATATACATTCCAACACACCATGAAAAGCCCTTTAATAAAAGTGTGATTATGCCATGCTGTGGGTACACAGAAGCGGGGGTAGATAACTCAGCATAGGCTGAGAGAATAAAAGGGCTTCTCTGAGGACAGGGTATAGGACTAGAAAGATAAGTAAGAATATCCCCAGAGAAAACATGTGTGGTTGGAAGAGAACATCCCAGGCAGACAGAGCAATGGGCAAAGGAGGAGGGTTTCACAAAAGCCAAAGACCTTTCTCATCCTCCCACAGTGTCACCACCGTCTATGCTAGGACCCTGTGTTGGAACCCACTATCCTGTACTCTAACTTCCTTTTGTTCCCCTCTGTCAGCTTGGAGAAGAAAAGAGTGATGTTCATTCCTTGGTCCAAGAGTGTTTATTTTCTGTTGGGCTATCCTCTTACCTGTGGTCCCATCATCAATCCCAAAAGGCCTTGAGGTGTATTGAAATGCACAACGTGGGAGTAACGATTAATGCATCCTGGGACAAGGAGCTGCAGGACCGGGATGCCTGCCTCCTCACAGAGATGCCATTGTTCTTCCCTGAGACATCGTCCCTCCCATTTCACACCCTGACCACGGCTTCCCCAAGCAGAGTGTTTATGTGTTGAGTGCAACACTCCATGGACTTCAGGGCCTAATGGGGTGTGAGAGGGGCCTGGGGTTTTTCATCTTGTTTTCAGCTGTACAAACAGCACACACTTTCCCCTTCCACTCAGGGTCTAAGTTCAGGTCTTCTTAAATACTGGGGGCTACAAGGTGGTGGCAGTGACTCCACAAGTCAAAAGAGAGGGACCTGGTGCCTCCCATCCTAACCCCAAACACATTCAAAGTGTTTGTTTTCTCAGCCCCCCGCTGCCTAAACTCTCAGATAAACATCTCGCTGGTGGTGGATATGTTAGGATTCCTCAGAAGCTTTGTTTAAAGGCAGCAGGATGAGCTCTCCATTATCCAAAGCAAGTAAACCTGCTTTCCAAAAAGGCAACCACAACGAGTGAATGAAGAGATTTTTCTCTCCCACCTAATGTGGGCTTTCTTTCTTTCTTTCCTCCTTCCTTCTTCCCTTATTGCCTTCTTCCCTTCCTTCCTTCCTTCCTTCTTTCTCTTTCTTTCTTTCTTTCTTTCCTTCTTCCCTCCCTTCCTTCCTTCCATCTTTCTTTCCTTCCTTCCTTTCTCCTCTCTCTCTCTCTCTCTCTCTCTTAAGCTTTTTAACATTTACTTAAACACATTTTCTCCACAGGTAGAAACTTTCAGAAATTCTTTGCACTGACAGTTTAAGAAGTCCATCCTCCCTGGAACAAAAGTAGATTCAAAGGAAAAGAAGTGCAGGAGAAACAAACAAACATATGCTGAACTCCTGTTATGCATCTATTACTGTGACATACACTTACCGTGTTATCCCACTTAATTTCCACAATGACAAGGGAGGAAAATTCTATTATCCCCTATTGAGATTGAGAAAACTGAAGAAGACAACCTAAGATTTCAAACAGTCTGTCTAGCTCCAAGGCCCATGTTATTTTCTCCCTCTACCCTGCTCTTTTAGCACCTGCTTCATACAACATTTTTTCTGAAAGAAAGGGAATGTGTGTATCATCATGAAATAGCTATGGTTTTGATCAAACACCACTATTTCCTATTCAGATATAAAATATAACATGTTTTAGTGGAAATAGCCAAGAGTTGGTTACAGAAGAGATAGCTTTAAGTCACATTGTTGTTACTCAATATTGAAATTAATTATGGATTAAGCTATATTGACTTGGGTGCAATTAGAAATCAATATTATCTTGCATCTACTAAACATTAAGAAAATAGGAAGATGAACAATTATCTGTTGACTTTGGGCAGCAGACATAGAACATTTGGATAATTATCATAATATATTGAGCATTAGTGTGTGCCAAGCACTTGGCTAAAGGCTAGTGCATTCTCAGTACATCCTTTAAGATACAAATGTGATTATTCTCCTCCACCTATTTTTTTGGGGTGTGTTTTACAGTTTAAGAAACTGAGGCTCAAGGAGATTAAATAATTTGCCCAAGGTCACATCACTGGAATACAACAGAGCTAGGCTCTTTACCCAGATTTTCTGACTCTGTCTGTTTGTTTAATCACCACTGGGCAAACTGCCCAATTCAATTCCCTCCTCCATCCCTGAACTTTTAACTTAGATATTTATTTATGGGGAAAAACTGTAAGCTCCAAAGCAAGAGCTGCCCTGAATTATCTTAGTCACTGTTGAATTTTCTTCTTTCTTAACCCATATAGACATGAACTGTGAAGATTTTTTCAGATTTGGGTTCAAATTCTGGTTCAGACACTGACTAGATGGAATGACTTTGTTCACCTTAGTGAACCTCCAATACCTAGATTCCCCATTTGATAAAAAGAGTTGATAGGACCCAAAGAGCAGAGTGGTTGCATATAATGTGAAATCATGTCGTGGGAACCTCCTAACATAGAACCTTGTAGACCAAAATCAATATATACCAAATGCATATAAATACATAAACACCCAATACATATCAAATCATCCCTGTCCCTTCCTCTGAGTTCTAGCTTTAAGAATAAGAATCAATTATAGACCAAATCAGAGAGAGAAAAAAAAATCAATATCATCTTTTCTCATTTGTTTCATAAACTCTTCTGCAATGATTTCTTCCACTATGTAGTGCAAAATCCCAGGAAGATCTCAGGGTATTTAGGCATAATAGTGGTCAACTATTGCTAAAATAATGCTGCATAACAAATTGTCCCAAGAGTCAGTAGCTTAACACTACATTTATTACTGCTTATAATTCTGTGGGTCCAATGGAAGGTGGCTGATCTAGGCTGTACTTGGCTCTAAGATGCAGTTTGTGTCCAAGTCTGCTCCACGTGTTTCTCAATTTCTTTGGACAAGTGGCTGCTCAGGAAGCCACTTTGCATGCTGATGGTAGACATACAGGTGAGGGCAGTGAGCACACAAGATATCTCTTAGTAGCTAGGCTTGGAGCTGACATTCTAATACTTCTGTCCACCTCCCATTGGCCAAAGTAAGTCATAGGGCAAAACTCAAAGATAATAGGTCCTGTGGCAGACAGACCTAAAAGTGGCGCCAAGGATGAACTACTTCTGGTGTTCACACCTTTATATAAGCCTCTCCTCTTGAGTGTCAGAAGTATCCAAGATTTGTTTATAACTAACATACTATACTGAAGGTGATAGGATGTGACTTCTGTGATTATATTACATCATATGGACTTTGTACAGCTAGTAGACTTGCTTTTGAGACTTTCACTCTAGCCAACCTTGAAGAAGCAAGTAGCCAAGTTGGGAGTTCCATGTCACAAGGATGAGGGTGGCTTTCAACCGACAAGGAACAAGAAGTGGGAGCCCTCAGTACTACAATTGCAAGGAACTAAATTCTGACAATTCTGCACAATAGAAAAACACACCTGGAAAATTATCCAAAATCTGGATGTGTAGACATTCTCAATGGAGTCCTCTCTCTTTGTTCTGCGGTTATAAGGTATATCCAGTCAGATTCTTCTCTTTTAGAGTGTTATTTTGTTTTTCTTTAGGCATGATTAAGTTATGGGTTCCTTTGTCACTCAAGACATGTGTTGAGCTGTCCAACTGGTTTTCTGAAGCCTTCCTAACTTTACTCAACTTTTAGGCTGGACATGTGAGAAGGAGAACACACCCTACTCCTTAGAAAAAGGAAAGGAAATGCATTATACTCCAAAAATAGCACTCTCCTAGAAGTTCCCATCACCAAGCTTCCTCCTAATGAATTCTTCTCTATCTGGCCTTATATATCCTGGAGGTAGGTAATGAGCTAAGGTTGGGAAGACCAGTTTAGTGACACCATTTTTGCAAGTTCTGCATACATGTTTTCCTGAAACTCAGGAATACAGCAAAACCATTTTACTGTTTTCTTTCTCTAATATGCATTTTAGGACAAGTTGCTCTTCCTCTCATCATCAGTTGCATCATCCACACAATGGGAGTGATAATAATACCAGCCTGTCAGTGTTGCTATGAGAGTTACTGAGATAGTGAACCTGGAAATGAACAAGTGTACGATAATTCCTTTATTCTCAGACTTGGTCAGACTTGCCCTTGGGTTGCTCTAGCAAAGAAGATAAAAGGTTAGATTAAAAAAGCAAACAACCTTGAGTTCAAATCTCAACTCTGCTACTTACCAGCTTATTAACTTTGTACAATTTATAACTTCTCCATTTTCTCACCTGTAAGATGGAGATAATAATAATATTTCCCTCATAGGGTTATTGTAATGCTTAAATGAGAAAGTGTATGTTAAGTGCTTAGTCAGTGGCTGCCAAATATAAAATGTTCAGCAATATTAGCTGCTATATGAATATAATAATAGTTATTATTATGTAAATATTAACAAGTTACATTCTGGGATATTTTATACAGAATGACCATTCGCTTTCTCAGTGATATAATGTATGATAATACATTTTTTATGCAGAAACTATTTGTTTTAAAATACCATAGACTGAGTGGCTTATAAATAACAGAAATTTATTTCTAACAGTTCTGTAGGCTGGGAAGTCTAAGACTGAGGCACTGGCAGATTACATGTCTGGTGAAGACCAGCTTCCTTGTTCATAGATGGCTGTCTTTTGCTGTGTCCTCACGTGGCAGAAGGGGCAAGAGACCTTTCTGAGGTTTCTTTTATAAGGATACTAATCTCATTCATAATGGCTATGCCCTTATGAGCTAATCACCTCCCAAAGGTCCCACATCCTAATAGCATCACATTTGGTGGTTAGCATTTCAACATATAAATATGGAGGGGGGATGCAGACATTTAGTCTATAGCATTCCTCCCCAGCTTCCCAAAATTAATGTCCTTCTTACATGCAAAATACATTAATTCTATCCCAACGGCCCTAAAACAATTATTTCAGCATCAACTCTGAAGTCTACGAACCACAGTCTTATTGGTGAACCACCAAGATAACTTTTTAATCCTTAACTGTCCCCAAATATGGACCACCTCATTAAATAGTGAGTGCAAATTTCCATGGACAATTTAAGCTCAAGATGTCTACATTTTATGTTACTCTCTTTGCTGCAGGCTCTTTTTCATCTTAAAGTCACAATATAAGGCAATGATAACACCACACACTCAGCCATCCAAGCCATAGACATAGAGTTATCCTGGCTTCTCCTTCGGCTCATCCTCCACATGTCATCAGTGACTGAGCACAAGAATCCCATCCCTTTAGTATATCTAGCATCCCTTCCTCCCCATCCTATTTGCACTTCCTTAATTCCTGCCTTCATAATATCTCTCCTGCATAACTATGATGCTTGCCTCCAGTCTTTCTCATGAGTTCATCTTTCCTTCTACAGCCACAGTGAACTTTGTAAAATGAAGATCAGAATGTGACATTTTCCTGCTTTGTACATGTTATAGTCCCTCTTTAATCAGTTATAGAATAACCACTATAAGCTGTTCTTATTTACATCTTCAGTCTATTCTCTACCACTTTTTTTATCTACTCCTTTCCTTGCACAGGATGAATCAGGCATATGCTAGTACTTTGGGTTCCCGAATAATGAATTTTCCATCTCTCTATGCTTTTGTTCATGCTGTTCTCTTGGTCAAGAATGCCCTAGTGAAAAACTCTCACCTCCCAGGACTGAGCAAGCATCATTCTTCTATGAAGGTTTTCCTGCCCACACTATCCTCATGTAGAATTACCTGATTCTTTGTATGCTGGAGACATCTCATAGCTGTTTCGGCCATAGCATCTGTGTTGCACTTTATCTCTTTGCATGCCCATTTTTTCCCATTAGACTGGGAAAACTTTCAGGGCAAGGGCTATGACTGGCTCATCCATATATCTTCCTCATTGTCCATCACAATTTTAGATACATAGTGGACACACAGTGAGTTAATAGACAAGTGAATGAATAAATAAATTTAATGTATCAGTGGATAAATCTACTAAATGAAGATAGAAACCCTCATCATGTGTTCCTCTCAGGGTTTATGCGCTGATGAAATAAGATGATGGATATGAAAAATGCCTTGTAAGCCATAAAGAATTTCAGACTGTATAGGATAAATGACTTTATGTCTAGTCTTGAAAGGAAGAGAGAAATTATTCATATTGCCATTGTGACCCTAGAATTTTGCACTTTAAGATATTCTTTGGGGATTCCCTAACAAGATACAGATTGACCAGATATTCCTAGATGACTCTTCATCTCTTCTCTTTGGTGTCTGTCAGGCTGGAGCAAAAACATGATTGAATTGGGAGTCAGGAGATCTGAGATCTTGTGGGACGTGGAACAATTCACTCTCACTTCCTTTGCCTCAGTTAAAAGGTGAGTCTTAAAATTGATTGAAATATAATATATTTTTTTGTTTGTTTTTCCATTTCACAGATGAAGAAACTGAAATTTAGAGAGGTTAAATAAGCTTAAGGGGTAGAGCCAAGATTAGAACAGTCTACTTAGATTTGGGGGCCATGGTCTCAACTGTATACTACACTGCCTTTCATGGAGGGTATATTTGTTTCAAAAAGAATAGTAAGATTCTTATTATTAGAATAGTAACATTCTTACTAACAGTGAGATGATAATCTAATTTTTGAATAAAAATTGAATTATGTAGAAAACTAGCATTTTAAGCCAGGTTATTTTCTGGGAAATAGATTTATTATGTTTCTATAGGTCCCGATCTTAGGCTGGGTTACTTACTCCAAAAGGAGCCTGGGATAAGAACTTGAGATAGGGGGATTATTTCAGGAAGTGGGGACTGGGAAGTGTGAAACAGAGAAGGAAGAAAGCACACTCAAGGGTGAATCACTGGCAACTGGGATTCAGCCCCACTGGGTACCTTCTGATTAGCCTTATCCTCAGCTCTCAGGCCCTTTTACGAAGAATTTCCCCAGGGAATGGTAGCTTCTCCAGCACTTCTAGGGTGATGGCTGAGTGTGTTTTGGGGACTTCCCCAGCTGCAGAGGCTTAGAAGTCCCAGGGAAAGACTTACACATTACAACAGAAGTAAGGTGCAGTCAGGTCACACCTGTCCACAGCTGATTGCTAATACATCTAGTGTAAAAAGGTAGGCAAAAGAGGATGTGAGATGGAACACACAGATATGTGCTGCACTCCGTTTTAACATAGTAACAGTGGAGTCTGGAGGATTCCAAAGGGATGCCCCATTTGCCTGTGAAGTGTGGATTGTTCCATACAGTGTAGGTACAAGAACAACAGGAAACAACAGGAAAGTTTGACTCTAAGTGATACAATCAGACTGTGTCTACTCATTTACCATGCCCAGGCTTTAGCCCGGAGACTGTAAAATGTATTCAAACAATTGAGAGCCTCTGGTGAAGTTGTTTAAAGAGGACTAAATCAGCTGAGAAGTGAGCTCTGTCCACTACACATTTTCTCCTTCCTGCTGCCTGGCATGCAGATGCAACAGGTGGGGCTGCAGCTGTCATTTTGCGACCATGAAGAAACACTGAAGGTGAAACTCGCTTGCTAAGGATAGTATAGCAGAATGATAGAAGTTGCTTTGGTTTCTGATGCTGTCTCTGATGTGCCATGGTACAAGCCTGGTCTAACTATTCATGGACTTATTTTACCCAAGAGAAAAACTGAACTCTTATCTTAATTAAGACCCTCTTATAGGTACAGAGTTACAAAAGAGATATTACCCACATGAAGGGAAAATTTGTCAGCTGCAATGGGCAAGATATATCCAGAGTCTCCCCAACAGGGCACTTTCTTGTCATATGTGTCCAGTTATGCTGAGCCTGACTGTGACTTGTGAAAAGATGGGAATTCAGTACTAGCTCTCAGGATGGGAAATGAGAGTGACCTAAGGCCCCTGACCCCGAAGAAAAATCTGATTTCTTTGCTTGGCTCAGTTACTGTAGTGCTGGAAATAACTGAGAAGCTCAAAGTGACTTCCGGCTAGAAGTCTTTTAACAGAAAGTAAATAAGAAAGAGGTGGAGATATAATTCCGTGGCCAGACTGAAGTGGAAATTCTGGGATAGCCACTGGCTTTGCAAATCTATTTGCCATCATAAGAGGTCAAACGTTCACTAAAACTGCCTTTACGTTCCAGGAATAGAGGGATCAAGGGGGACTATATACTGCCAATATTGGGGTGCAAGGGGTCTGAGAATCAAATTATCTCTGGCTATGAAACCTTTAGGAATATAATTTTCAAAATGACAAATAGCAAGTAGGCATATGTGTGTTTACATGAGAGTGCTAACAATTAGAAAGAGCTTCATGGAACACTGCAAACATAAAGTGGATTGGTATGTAGAATTAATTTTATAAGTTAGGAAATGCATCCCAGTGACATTTTATAAGCTACAGCATAAAATCACTATTTTATAAAAAAAATCAGTTGACATAAAACAAAATTTAAAATAGGTAATATTTATTACATGTTGAAGTTATGCCAGGACCTGGGGTATTTTATATTTATTATTTCATTTAAGCTTCACCCTAACCCTGTGAGATAGGCTCTATAATCATCCCAGTTTTAGAGATTAGGGGGTAAAGAGAGACTTGACTAGTTTCCACAAAGTCATACAGCTAGGAATCTGGGAGCCCGGTTTTGAACTTGGGTAGTAGGGAGTTTGACAAACAGTATGCATGACCACCACTGTGAGCACAAACTTATGGAGAGTGCTACCACCGTCACATCTTAAGATGCCTTCCCAGGTGCAGTACCTTGGAATGAGACTTGTGCAGTAAATATAAGGTGGGTGGTGTGTTATGATGCTTCTGACACTTCGACCCTTCTCTGTTCTCACAAAGCTTGTCCTGCTTGGTACTAGCAGACTTCTTCCCATACTTCCTCCCTCTCTCTCTTTCTTCTTTTTCCCTTCCTTCATTTTCCTTCTTTGTCCCCTCCTTCCCTTCTTTCCTCCCTTCCTTCCTTTCTTCCTTCCTTCTTCCCTCCCTCCCTTCTATATTTATTGAACCTATAAGTTGATTTTCAATATTCACTGTAGTTATGTTCTATAAAGGCACCACAAATACTGAATTAACAAATACTGAGCCATTGCTCCCAGAGGAAATACAGAATTAGGTTCCTGCAAGCTTCTGGTCACAACATTTTCACCAATCAACACATAATCTTGTTTTCTGTGCCATTCCGTTTAAGGACATCTTATTTAACATACATTGTTGATTCATTTACATTGAACTCACAATCAACAGCACTATAACTTATGCCTGAATGAAGCTTAACTAATACATGGGTTTTGTCTGTAAAGCCCATCACAGCCTTCTTGCACTTAGGAAGACTAGACAGCACTTCAGCGCTACACTAGAAGGCCATTTAAACAGCAAAATAACCAATAAAACATGCAAAATTGTGAAATCTGGGGCATTAACTAGACTGTGAAGGGGCTTCCCTGGTGGCGCAGTGGTTGAGAGTCCGCTTGCCGATGCAGGGGATACGGGTTCGTGCCCCAGTACGGGAAGATCTCACATGCCGCGGAGTGACTGGACCCGTAAGCCATGGTCACTGAGCCTGCGCGTCTGGAGCCTGTGCTCCGCAATGGGAGAGGCCACAACAGTGAGAGGCCCATGTACCGCAAAAAAAAAAAAAAAAAAAGGAAGCAGTATGACTACAAATAAAATTGCCATTAAAAGAAAAAGTAGACTGTGAAAAGGATACTTGTTTACAGGATGAAAGTTGAAACAAGAAGGCAAGGTATCACCTTGTCTGACCTCAACTGGGAACTTGTGTGTCAAGCAGCTCAATTTTTTTTTGCTATTTTGTGTATGTCTGTGACTGACCAAAGTGCCATGAATATTGGTTTCTGGATTACAAATAAATTTTATTCAGTTGGTAAATTTGCAAGTACAGAATCTATTAATAATGAACATCAACTGTTCTGTGTTCCATGTACTGTATGAAATATTGGGATCCAATAGTAAGCAAATAACAGAAACTATATCTTCTTCTCATCAACTTAATATCTAGATGAGGGAAGTAGTTATTAATCATAGTCACATAAAGATAAAGAAAAACTTATAAGTACTGTATTATATTGCATTCTTTAACTGATTGATTAGTTAATTTATTCATCTAATCATTCATTTATTTGAGGACATTATTGTGTGCTTACTATATACCAAGTACCATGTTAGGCAGTCAAAATATGTTATTACTGCCCATTTACTTGCTTGACTTCCTTCTCCCCTAAAGATGTTAGCCTGTTGAAGACAGGGAGAGCATATTACACATTTTTATATTCATGCATAGAAAATTATTTAATGGATTTGAGATCAGGAGTCTACCAAGTTTCTGAGATTTTCTTGGTAAAATAAGGTGGTTTGACTAGACAGTCTCTCTAGGCCCATTAAGTTTGAGACTGTATGAGTCACTTAATAAATATTTGCTGAATTGATTTATGGGAAATTGTTTCCCAGTGGTTTCAGATAAGAAATATAGTGGCAAAGCTCTCTGATACTTCAAGTAGAAAAAGGCATGTTTAAGCAGCAATAGGGTCAAATATCGGCTCTGAAGAGCAAACCTCCAGCTTTTCCTGGCATGGGGCTCCATGACTCCACATATATAATAAAGATGCTATGTAAGCAGAGCAGGCAGTTCTCATGGTGAACATGAAAGCCTGGGAGCCACATTCTCGCACATTATGGGTAGTTTATGGAGCACATCAGTTCATAATGCGAGACAAATTGGCACCGGGACTTCCAATGGCTGGGGTCCAAGTGGACCACCAGGAAAGAAAAATGAAGAGAATGCCAGCAAGAGAAGACCTAGTCTCTTCTCCTTAGAACTTGAGTTTCTAATTCCTCAAAGTGTTCCTTTAGCAAAAGGTTTATACAGTAATCATTTTATAGTTTATGACCCTTGAAATAAGACTTGTAGGCATTCATTTGTTCATTCAATCATTTATTCATTCATGCAGTTAACAAGCAAGGATTTGAGTCCTTACAAAATGCCACGCAATGTGGCAGGCATGGGAATTACAGGTGTGAGGAAAACTCTATATGGTCATTGCAAAATGGAGTTTAAAGTCCAGTCAGAATGATACACAGTGAGTCAGAGCATGATGCAGTGGGAGCTCAAACTGCGGGAACTAACCTTCTCCTAGGGGGCCTCCCTCGTGATGTTATGTTAGTCAAAACTGGCATGATGGGTAGACTATATCAAGGTGGAGAGGGCTGGTTGGGTAGAAAAGACCCTAGGCACAGAATACATCTCTAAAAAGAGAGCACTTGACCCTGCAGTGTATTAAAAGGTTAGAAGTCAGAGAGGTAGTAGGAGTCTGTGATGATGCTGAGGAAGGAGATGGAGTCTAGGTCCTCAAAAGCCTTATAAGCAATAGCAGTAGGAAATATACATCTTTCAGTTACCATACAATAAGAAGCTACTGGGAGATTTTAAGCCAGGAAGGGTCATGAACAGATTTACATCCTAAGATTAGCCTCGCTACTTACTAGGTGAAAATAGATTGTGACCAGATCAGAGCATAGGAGTAAATCATCATAATCTGGGTAAGAGATGTCCCTGGCTGGTGCTTAGATGGTGGTAGAGAAACTGGAGAAATGTGCATAGGTCTATAACAAGAGGTAAAATTGGTAGAATTTGACAATGACTAGTTATAGGAGCAAGAAAGAAGAAAAAAAAAAAAAGACAGGTACCTCCTAAGTATCTATGTAGAGCAACTGTATGGATGGGATGATTATTTTTAGGTGGAATGATTACTTACTATGCCATGGAACACTATGACAAAGTCCCTTAGAAGGGAAATCAGTATTTCAGTTTTGAAATGACTTTGAGGTGACTGTGAGAAATCAATACAGAAATGCCACAGAATACTGCTGGTGAAAGGATTTTGGAATTCAGGCAAGAGGTATGGGCTGGAGATGGAGACTAGGGTTAATAATGAAGCCTTTGGAAAGCCTGTGATCTTTCAGGGAAAGTTCGTGAAGAGCAAAGGAAATGAGACCAATAGAGAACTCCCAATTTTTAATGGCCAGGTAAGGGAAGAAGAAATGTTAAGAAGCTATGGAGGAATATCTCAAGAGAGTGTTGGAAAATCAGAATTATATCTTCTGTTTGCATGGATACCTGTGACAAGAAATCGCTACACGAATCTATTCTTATTGGGACAATGTCATTCATGTCATAGTTTTACCCACCACATTACCCCAAATTTCCAAATTAGAAATGCTCTGCCTTGGTAACTAGAAAAACTGTACTTCTAAGCAACTGGTTTATTTCTATTTTACAGAGAATATGCATATTATAGCACATGTATTGCCTTTTTTCTATGGATGTCAGGAGGCTTTGAGATACAATTTCTGTCAATGTTTTATTTTTATGAAGAACTGTAAGACCTTCGGGCATGTATTTCTGTTCATAGCTCTCTATTGCTTCATTTTTCCATTCAACTCATTTTTTTCTCACTTACATTTATTTTAAACTGTTTTTCCTCCTACTCCTACAAAATACATTATATTTTTGTAACCCACCTAATGCCATTTTGAAAAGCAGTAGGATATATATATTCATTATATTAAAATATTCTCACTTAATAACAATGTTTTTGACTGTCATCGGATTTATATTATGTTCAATTGAGAGAAAAAGAACAGAAAAAAACCCCATAAAACCTAATTTTATTGGACAATTAAAAAAATATATTCAGGTTGTCCCATAAAACCCTTCTTTATTCTGTCACCATTGGAAAATGGAATCAAATGACTAATAACTCATTCTACATAGAAACTTGTAATAAGATTTTACTAGAGGTGCATATTTATATCAGTATTTATTACTTGCTGCTTAAGTGTCATTTGGGCCATAGACAAGACTCACATATTCATTTGCTATATGAAACTCATGGAATATAGTGATTGAAAATTCAAAAGGAGAAAAAGATAGGTAACAGAGGGCGGTATTGAAGGACACTATTCTCTTGGTCCAAAACACCTATGGTAGAAGAGTCAAGGAGATTGAAAGTGATGTCACAGGACCCTTGGCATAGAGATCTATGTCTAAAGCCCACCATATTTAAACAGGAATCCCTGTTTCTTCTTTTTGTCTCATGGTGAAGTGGCAGGAGGGATGGAAGTGGTGGGAGTTGGGTAGGGAGTGCAGCAGTGGCTCAGAAGCTTTCCTTACTGCAGCTGTTCTTCCTGTAAAACACTCTTATACCAGCCAATGTTCCTCTATGCACTGAGCAGCTCTGCCCCAGGTTTAGTGACAGCAGTGAGTAACAGTTCTGAGAGCTGTAGTCAACAGATAATAGATATGAAAGATTTCTTGACTCATCCTATATGAAATTATAGGAGACTTATCAGCACAAAGAGGTAAGTCATGTGTGTGGTAGCTTTAGACCAGAGTATGTGGCACTAAGCCACTGGAGAGATCATCCCAACAAGCTTCTATTCAAATGTCAACACCCAGATATGCCCTTCCTCTCTGAAGACTTTCCCAACTTTCCCCAAACTCACAGTACTTATTCATCCTAGAAGCTAATACGAGGTAGGGTTAAAGGGTTGACTAAGGGATCATTTGTCCATGGACTTAAGTTTAAACTTTTTACATAATCTCCAAGTGAATTTCTTTATATTTTCATAGGAATTCACTAACAAGGTTGAATAAAAAAAAAAGTCAAAAGTTTAAATTTTCACTGTATTCAAGTTCAAACTGCTTATCATTAGCTTTAAATTTAATATTCTTAATAAATTCTGAATAAATCTTAGATTTATTTTGTGAATGTACAATTATGTGACATTATACTTTTTGTAATTTAGATTTAGCATATTTTTAATATGTAGTATACTGAGAACCCCAAATACACAGAGAGATATGACCTTGGACCCCTCTAGATTTTTGATAGATCTTGATTCATTCTTCTATTATAGGCTTTATTACCATAGTATAATGATGTCTGTTCTTATTTTCTCCTTCAATACCCTATAAGTTTCTACATGGCAGGGTCTATGTCTTATATTCACTTGACAATGATGCATAAACCATAATGTGAATAATAATAACCTTGGAAAATTGTCAAAAATCCACATTTCTGAGTCTTAACCCCAGAAACTTAGGTTCACAAAGATTGAACTGAAATTCAAGAATTTAATTTTTAGTAAGGTCTACAGGTTACCCTAATGCAGTGATCTATGGACTGCACTTACATAATTTGGACATAGGTATTAGATACACTTGACACATTTTGCCAATGCTGATCAATTGGTCATGGCTATCCAGGGAATTTTTGAGAAGAATTGTAGGGCTTCATTAGATTTCAATGGGATAGAATTCTAAACCATTGGAATAGGTTGGAGTCAGAATGAATATTTGTTATGTATTGTCAGCATTGGTTTAAACAAAGAAGCAAGAAAGGAACTAACACTTATTTAATGTCCTCTATCAGTCAGAATCTATGCTACCTACAAAATCACTTGTTATCTTCTCCTAGTCCTCTAAATCAGGAAGGAACAGAGAAGTTAAATCTTTTGGTTAAAATCTTACAGGTAGGGAAGCAGCACTATTTACAACAGCCAAGATATAGAAAAAACCCAAGTGCCTATCAACAGATGAATGGAAAAAGAGGATGTGGTATATATATACAGTGGAATATTACTCAGACATAAAAAGAATGAAATATTGCCATTTGCAGCAACATAGATGGACCTAGAGATTATCATACTAAGTGAAGTAAGTCAGACAAAGACAAATATTATATAATATCATTTATATATGGAATCTAAAAAATAATGCAAATGAATCTATACATTAAACAAAAACACTCACAGACAGAAAACAAACTTATGGTTCCCAAAGGGGAAAGGGAGTGGGAGAGGGATAGAGTATGGGATTGACAGATACAAGTACTATATATAAAATAGATAAGCAACAATAATTTACTGTGTAACACAGGGAACTATATTCCATATCTTGTAATAACCTATAATGGAAAATAATCCAAAAAATATATATTTATATAACTGAATCACTTTGCTGTACACCTGAAACTAACACAATACTGTAAATCAACTATACTTCAATTAAAAAATAAATTGGTGAAAAACAAATCTCACAGGCAGGTAGTGGTTCTGAGATTTAACTGGCCTTCATTATTAGTCTAAATCCTTTCCACTTTATGGCAAAATTGAGAAGCTTCTCAATGACAACCTTATTACAAATTATTTCTGGACTAAGAATTCTGATATGCAAAGTCAGGTTGACAAGATGTAATACTAGGTATTTTATGGATTTCTTAATGAATTTGTCAAGAACTCTCAATGTTTTTGTTCTGGTTAAATGATGAACTACCTGCCTGGGTCTGGAAGTCTGAACTGATAGATGGTTTTGCTGGGAACCTCTGCACTGGTAGGGCTCAGAAGCACTTTTATTTTATTTTGGATATCAGTGTCAATGCAAAAACTTAACATATTTTCAAGTATCCTGTGTCAGCCTGTGTAATGTAACTTTAGAAAATTTGATGTTGAATTTAGCTATTTTGTTTTTTAATTCATACAATTAAAAATGTTTCAAAATATAAAATATTTATATATATAAATGTGGCCTTTATGACCAGCTGCATGAACTCTATGAACATGCTTGACATTATTTACTTCTGTTGGCTATTTGTTGGGTAAAGAAAACAAGTATAACGTATACTTGAGAAATCATTTTCACATTTGTTAGACCTATCTTATGGTTAAGATAAAAACGAAATAATGCAATAACAATGAGAAATACACACATGCATTCATACAAATAAACACAAAACAGACTAGCTTATAAATATGGCAAGAAATGGGGATAAATTTCAATCGTTCTCTGAAATTCAGAAGATAGACATAGAAAGTTATTCATTCAACTGAGTGTACTGCGTGCCAAGAATGGTGCCAGGCATTGTGAGTAATCAATTATATAAGACACCATCCTCTGCCTTCACAGAAAGTCTTGTATAGAAAATAAGTTAACGTATGGGTCACACTCCATACTTTGGGAGTACAGAGGCTGAGAGATGAAGAATCTAAATCAGATTTAGATGTGTGGGAATAACTTCCAGTAGAGGTGATACTTGACGAAGAAAGGAGAAAGGAGAGTGCATCTCAGATAAAAGTACCAGACTGTGGGAAAATGAAAGTCATGGTATAGAGGACACATTCGCAAAGCTGTGAACCATTCAATATTGCTTGGATGAGAGGCAGTAGGGTTGAAAGTGAGGCTCAGGGATTGAGTAGGGACCCCCTGATTACATAGCTGGGTGAGCACTGACTTTATATTTCTGCCTCTATTTCTTTATTTATTAGTACATGGAGATTGGATGAAGTGGACTCTAAGATATTTTTCAGCCTTTAAAAGGTCTGATTCTATATTCACTCATTCAACAAATAGATATGTAAAACTTATGTACTAAACTGTGTTTTAAACACTTGGAATCTATCAGTAATTAGAATATCAATAAAATGTAAAAAGTCCCTGCCTTCATTGAGCTGACATTCTGGTAGGAGCTTTACATATTAAATACATAAATCACATAATACATTAAAAGGTATTATGGGGGGCTTCCCTGGTGGCGCAGTGGTTGAGAGCGGAGCGTCTGGGCCCGTGAGCCATGGCCGCTGAGCTTGCGCGTCCGGAGCCTGTGCTCTGCAACGGGAGAGGCCAAACAGTGAGAGGCCCGTGTACTGCAAAAAAAAAAAAAAAAAAAAAGTATTATGTGCAGCATATAAAAGAAACAAATAGAGCAGGAGGGAGGGTAGTGCAGATCTTAATTTTAAAAGGGTGGTCATGAAGTATAAGTTGAACAAACACCACCTAATTTCAAGACTTAGAAAGCTATTGTCATCATGTAAATGTGGCATTGACACAAAGACAGAAAATATGTAATGGAATGGAGTCCAGAAATAGACCCACATGAAAATGGACAACTGATTCTTGACATAGACACAAAAGAACTTTATGGGGAAAATATTTCCTTTTCAGCAAATTGTGCTGAAAACAAATAGTTATCCATGTACAAAAAAGTAAAATTTAATCCATACTAGTATCATATTAAAAAATAAAAGCTCAAAATGGATCATATACTTAAGTCTAAAACCTAAAACTATAAAACAGGAGAAAATTGTTGTTACTTTGAAGTTAGGAAATATTTCTTAGATATGATATTGAAAGCATGATCCATAAAATAACTAACTGATAAATTGGATTTACTAAAATTGGAAAAAAAACAACAACTCACTTCTCTTTCAAAAGGCACTTTAAAGAGAATGAAAACCAGGGACTGGGAGAAATTTTTGCAAATCATATATCTAGTAAAGGACTTGTGGCCAGAATATATAAAGAACTCTCAAAACTCAATAATAAGAAATGACACAATTTAATAACACAATTTAAAAAAACCAACTGGGCTTCCCTTGTGGCGCAGTGATTGAGAGTCCGCCTGCCGATGCAGGGGACATGGGTTTGTGTCCTGGTCTGGGAAGATCCCACATGCTGCAGAGCGGCTAGGCCTGTGAGCCATGGCCGCTTAGCCTGCGCATCCGGAGCCTGTGCTCCACAATGAGAGAGGCCACAACAGTGAGAGGCCCGCATACCGCAAAAAAAAATAAAAAAATAAAAAACCCAACTATCCCAATTAAAAAAAAAAGCTCTGAACAAAAATATTACCGAGTAGATATGTAGATGGCAAATAAGCACATGAACAAATACTCAGCATCATTAGTTATTAGGGAAATGTAAATTAAAACCACAATGAGGTAATAGTACACCTCTATTAGA
Source organism: Aethalodelphis obliquidens (assembly GCF_003676395.1). Taxonomy (NCBI): domain Eukaryota; kingdom Metazoa; phylum Chordata; class Mammalia; order Artiodactyla; family Delphinidae; genus Aethalodelphis; species Aethalodelphis obliquidens. The sequence goes on from NW_020837950.1 coordinate 35,900,258, forward strand.
ATGGCTAAAATTAAAAAGACTAAATAAACATACCAAATGTTGGCAAGGAAGTAGTAAAACTGGAACTCATACACTACTGGTAATACTGGACTGTGAAATAGTATAATCACTTTGGAAGACAATTTAACGGTTTCTTAAAATGTTAAACATCCATATATCATATGATTCATCCATTCTACTCCTACGTATTTGCCCAAAAGAAAAGAAAACATATGTACATACAAGACTTGCACACAAATGTTTGTAGCAGCTTTTGTTTTCTTTCTTTTTTGGTAATAGGCAAAAACTGACAAGACCTTAAATGTTCATCAACAGGTCAATGGCATATCAATACAATGGGATATTACACAGCACAGAAAAGAGATTTATACACACAATAACATGGATGAGTCTCAAAATAATTAAGCTTAGTAAAAGCAGTCAGGCATTAAACAGTACATACTGTATGATTCATTTATGTACAATTCCAGAAAATGCAAACTAATTTATTGTTAGAGAAAGCAGAGCAATACTTCCCTGGGGATGGAAAGAGCAATCAGAATGGGGTGAGAGGAGTGGAAAAGACAGATTAGAAAGGGGCATGAGGAAACTTTGTGGTGTGATGAATGTGTTCCCTATTTTGTTTGTGGTGATAATTTCCCAGGTCTATTCATGTCAAAACTTATAGAGTTATACACTTTAAATATGTACAGTTTATTATACGTCAATTATATTTCAATGAAACAAAAAAAAAAAAAAAAAAGAAAAAAACCTGATCAGGCTAGATTTCATTAAGAAGCTGACATCTGAGCTAAATCTTGGTGCAATGAGAGCACTAATTATGTGGATATTTGGGGGGAAGGACATTCTAGTCAGAGAGAAAGTGCAAAACACCACATCAGGAATATGCCTGGCAAGCTTGAAGACTAGAAAAGAATCACTAATACTGAGCAGAGTGAGCAAGAAGGAAAAAAATGGCATGAGATCAAAAAAGTCATGGGGCTCAGATATTGGAGGACTTGGGGGTCATTTTAATGATGTCAGCTCTTATTCTGAATGAAATGGGGTCCATTGCACATTTTCAGTAGATACGCTTGTTTGTTTGTTAAGAGGACAGCTTTCATTGTAAAAGGACAGCTCTAGCTGCTGTGCTGAAAGTAGAATGGGAGGGGCAAGAGTTGAACTTGGAGGCCAGAAAGGAGTCTATTTTAATAATCTAGGAGGGAGATGACAGTGGCTAGAACCAGAGGGTAGTCATGAATGTGGGAAGAAGTGGCCAGATTATAGACATCTTTTGAAGATGGAGCTTATAGATTTTCTGATGGATTTAGCTGATGAATGAGGGAAAAATAAATGGTTAAAAATGACTTCATGTTTTTATATCTGAACAACTGAAAATATGGTGTGGCCATAACTACGATGAGCACAGCTCTAGGTAGAGCAGGTATGGGGATGAGGTAGATGGGATACAGCAGTAAATCCAATCAACCAAGCCTCTGCCTTCATGGGGCTTACATAGTTAGGTGAGAAATCAAATAATAAACGTAAATATGTGCTTGTTTCTAGATCCCAGGTTGATGTGAGACAAAGTGACTGGGAAAGAAGCAATTCATTTCTGGAATCACCTTCTTTATAATGCAAGTTTTTGGTGAACTCTGGGAAGATGATGAACTGAATGCATTTTCATCTTCTCTACTCCCAACCTGATCCATGTGCCTGCCCTGAGTCAGAGAGTCTAGGTGCAACCGGGCACGAGAAAATTCTTACATTTGCTGACAACCTGTGGGGATTGCTGGAGCAAAATATTTTAAACTAGATCAGATAAAGCCTGAGGACCAGTGGGAAGCCTTAGAGCAAGGATTGAAATGCTGAAAATCCTGGGGAAAGCCTGGACCATAGCGATCCAAGGAATGCTGTGGAGAAAATAAACATCTGCCCCATGGTAGTGTGCTTTGTCTTTCCCTTACCATGACATGGGAAAGAAGCTCATTAGGTGGGATGAGCCTTCTGATCCTGAGGCCGGGAGTGTTCAAGAAGACCAGGGAGCAGGAAGATTTCCTTCTGGGGTCCCAACAGGAGACTGGTTGCAGGCTTGCTGCTACCCACTCCAGCCATGGAGGTGGGGAATATTTACCTCTCCTTGATGCTACTTAGGACCAGTAGCAAGCTCCAATAAATGCCACACAAACAAAAATACACTTTTAAGGAGGTCCAACTACCAGAGAAGAGGAACCTCTGATCCACCAAATCAGGATGTCATGCTTTTGAACAACAAAAGTTAATAGGCAAATTGAAAAATAGAGCAGATGCTGTCAAAATCTGAACTTGTGACCTAGATAATCTGATGAAAGAACCATCTGAAAGCACATAAGAAAACTCAAAGATATGGAAATCATAAGGGAAATGATAAGAGATATGAAGAACCTAAGATGCAGATAATAGGATTTCCACAATGTATCAAATAAACATGTGGAGGATAGGGAATAATCACACACACAACATAAAGGAATTTTCTTGAGGTGATAAAACAACTGAATCTTTAGAATAAAAGGGAGGTTTGATGATAAAAACATACCTTGACATAGCCTGATAAAATATACGAATTTCAAAGATAAAGATGAGAAGATTCTCCAGACACAAAGAGCAATTTAGCTTCAAAGAAAAACACATCTGTTTGATAATTGGACAACTTATGTGAAAGAGTGGAAAATAGTAGCTGATGAGATAACATCTACATATACTGATGAGAAAAGAACTGATACCGTCAGTCATATACCCAAAACTTCCTGACGAGATAAAGGCGAGATATTTGAAGCTATTGAAATATTCGGAGCCTACCGCCCATTCATACCATGGAAGAAATTACTAAAAGAAGGATTCTGACCAAATAACAGAGTTAGAACAAAGATCTCAAAATTATAGTAGATGAAGAGGACGGGGAAAAAGGGTGAGTTAATCTTATATTCTCTCTACTTCTATTCTTATCTTTGATAATTTGTAGGAGACTTCAACTGAATGCCCATATTCCCTAAACATCTAAGATAATATGGATCATGGACAAATCCCTAGGTAATTTTATGAAGTTAGCAACCTAATAGCAAAATCTGATAAACATAATTCAAAAAAAAGGGAAAATAATAATTTCACAAAATTCAAACACAGACAATGTAACTCAGAGCCTGCATTCTTAAATACTTTGTTAAACCAATTAATATACAAAAGCAATAGCAAGTCCAAATGATCAACAGACAGATATTAAGATGCTCAAATTCCCTTATGGTTGAGTAAATGCAGACTAGAGTACACAGATATTACTTTCCATTCGTTAGTCCAATATATATGATAATGTTTATTTTTTCAAGGATACAGAGAAAAAGTATATTCACAGATAATTGATGGATGTGCATTATTATGCTTTTGGGGAAATGATTTAGGCAACATTTATTAAAAATAAATATACATATAACTTTTAACCCAACAATGTCACTTCTTGGAATACACCCTATGAAAATTAAATATCAATGCATATAAAGATGTGCATGTAAAGAAATCTACTGCAGACTCTTCAGAGTAGGAAAAATAGAACCACTGAATGTTTATTAAAGCTTGACTAAGTTATCTATACCATAGGACACAATACTCCAACAAAAGGAGTAAATGAAGGCTATCCTGGTTTACTAGGAGGCTTTTCACAATATTTTTTTGAATTAAAAGCAAAAGTCTGTGTAACATGCATAATATGGTCCTGTTTTTATAAAACAGTGACAACATTGCCCTATATGTTTGTAAATGCATGCATATATACGTATTTATATGTGCATGACTATATCTGTCTCCATATGATTACATGATCCTGGAGACAATACAGAAGGATATATAAATTATTTATATGAGGTAACTGAAGAAATGAAAGCTGTAGAAGAAGAAGGATGATGCAGAGCATCATATGTGGCTAATCCAACCATCTGCATGCACCCTGTCAGCAGTGTTCCAGTTTAGATTCTGAAAATGAGAGACATTTGCACACTATTTGTAAAAAAAAGAGAAAAGCCATTATTCTCCTCTGGGAGGACCTGTGAAGTATGTGGACAGATTGCATTGTAAATTTTGCTGTGGCTTCTTATAAAGTTCCTGAATATCATTTACTTTGGAGAGCAAGCAGCTAAGATGATTAACAAATTATTCCTATGATTCCTGCATTTGCTTATTTCCTAAAAACCAGTCATGGTTCTACCCAGCTTTCACTCTCCAATGGTTTTGGAAACATCTAACTCCTTGTGATAAATCTCCTCCTGGTAAGATACCTAGAGTGGTTTCCCTTTACCTGAGTGAATCAGTTTTCTATCATCACAATAATAGTGTATTATAAATGATCTCAAAAACTAATGCCTTAAAACAATAAATATTTACTATTGCTCATGAGTTCATAGATTAGCTGGTTCTTCAGGCATATCCTGGGCTAGGCTGATCTCAAGTGAGCTCATTCATGTATCTGAGGTCAACAGGTGTGTCAGCTGGTTCTAGATGGTCCAGGATAACTGGTCTATGGTGATTCTTTTCCATGTGGTCTCTCTCTGTCCATTAGATTACCTCAGGCTTTTCATATGGCAGCCACATGAGACCAAGAGAGCAAAAGGAAGTACAGCCTCTTGAGACATAAGTAGAATTTGTATACCATCACTTCTGCCATATTCTGTTAGTCAAAGTAAGTCACAAGGCCAACCCAAATTCAAAGCATAGGAAACAAATTCCATCTAGTGAAGAGAGATGCTGCAAAGACATACTGAAAAAAGTGTGGATACAGAGAAGAATGAAGAATTGTGCTACTTTTGTTATCAATTAATCACATTGCCCAAACTTTCTGATAGGGCAGTAAGATGCAAGAAAACAAACATCTAGAAAGAACTCGACACCTATGATATAATCTCATTTATTTATTTATATTAAATTATACATGCTTGTATGTGTATGCATAAAAAACTTTAAACTTAAATGTTTTAAGAGGAAAGAAAATGTAAAATCTTTCAATCCATATCATTTCTGTACAGGGGTGTGAATGCGATCATAAGGTAAAGGTTCTAAGGAATGAGTGAGTTTAGAATTCCAGATAAAACAGAGAGAAGACAATTTAGTTCACACTGGAGTATTAGAGAATAATGTTATGAAATAAGATGAAGTAGGCAGAACTCAGATAATACAAGGTGTTGTTAGTTAGAATAAAGTAGGGATTCATGGGAAAGTTTTAGTAGGGGAATATTAAATTTACCTTTAAATATGTAAAGTATAATTTTGCTCACTGTCTCAGGAATAAAATGTAAGGGGGTGTGAGAAAAGATAAGACATGAGTTAGAACATTATTTTAGTAGTCAGGTAAGAGATAATGATGGACAGAAAATTACTGTTATTAGTAGAGATAGTGATGACTTCATGGATTGGGATATGTTTTGAAGTAGTAAATTTGACAAGACTTGCTGATATTGTACTTGGAAAGAGAGGAATCAAATCTAACTCCCAGACTTTTGGCTTGAAAAAATATGGAGCTCCTGCAGCCATTGAATCAGATGAGAAAGTTTGAGGAATCAGCAGATTTAAAGGAAAAAAAATATCATGTTTTCCCTTTGATCATGGTGAGTTTGAAATTATTAGGCATCTAAATGGAAATTAAAAAAAGGAAGTAAAGCTTATAGGGGTGAAGTTTACAGAAGAGGTAGGGATAGGTATTTATCCTATAGATGCTATTTAATGGCACAGGAGTGGCTGAGATAACTTATGTAGAATACAGGCCAGAGAAAAGAGAAGGCAACATGTAGAGTTCCATCAAATGAAGCTTAAAAGAGGAAAGTGAATTAGTAAAACTAGGATAGTGAAGTGTCATAAAATCCAAGAGAAGTAAAATGAAGATGGTGTCATCAAATATATTAACAATTGATGAGGCATCAAATTCAATAATAATGAAGGGGAGACCATTGGACTTGACACTGGGGGTCACCTAGGCAAGAATAATTTGTTCAACTGGTGAAAATAGAAGTGGAGATTGTGGAAATATTGTATGTTGTGGTTATGGAAACAGCTACCAGAGACTGATTTGCAGAAGTTTGGGGATGAAATTTTACAGAAATATGGGGTCATATTGGGAGGAGGATGTGTATGTTAGCATATAACATACTAAATCATGTTTACTTGCTCATAGAGATGAACCAAAAGAAATGACAAAACATGATGCAGGAGATAAAGAGAGAATAAGAAAAAGAGAAGGAGAAGGAGAAAAGAGATGAGATCCAGAGGAAAAATGGGTCCATTGGCCTTTGATAGAAACAGGGACTCTTTCTATAGCAAGGGAGGACAGAAATAATGATTTTGCTGGAGACTAAATGAAGGAGTTCCTCCTTGTATCAATAAGGAAGAGGCAAGATTATCAGGTAAGAATGAGGACAGAAATGCATGTAGGAGTTTTGAGAAAAGAAAGGAACTATGAAATAATAATTTCTTGAAGATTGAGAAAGCAAACATACTTGGGATATTTTAGGTTTTTGGAGCAATATTGAGAATTTCATAATTTTGATTATTAATGGAATATAAGACCAATCAGCATGATTTTGTCATTTTCTTCAGCAATCATCCACTACTTAGGTGCATGAAGAAGAATAAACATTTTTTTCTTTACCCAGAATTCAAATTTTTTTCAGGAGGAAAGGAAAAGCAAGAGGGAAAAGCAATATGTTTATACCTAAAATTATAAATAATAATTATAAGACAGACAATGGAATCCAGGGGCAAAGAGGGAAGTGAAAGAGAGGTGGAAATAGAAGATGGATCATAGGAGAAGCAAATCGGGAATGATGGTAAGTGGTAGTCATGGGGTAGTGTGCTTGGATTTTATATTTCAGAGATGGTGTGATTATTGTAACCATGAAAATGAGTGGTAGTGGCATGTGGAGATATTGGTGTGGGGTCATCTATGTAAATGAAGAAGTCACTAAGAAAAGAGTGAAAAAGAGTACAGTGAGTCGTGTGCTACAATAAACAATAAACATGAGGAGTAGATGGGGATCCTTAGAGGGTAACAATGGTAAAAGGAAGTGAATGTTAAAATCTGGTGTCACAGCACTCAGAATGGGAGAAAACATTTGCAAGTGAAGCAACTGACAAAGGATTAATCTGCAAAATGTACAAGCAGCTCATGCAGCTCAATATCAAAAAAAACAACCCAAATGAAAAATGGGCAGAAGACCCAAATAGACATTTCTCCAAAGAAGACATACAGATTGTCAACAAACACATGAAAGGATGCTCAACATCACTAATCATTAGAGAAATGCAAATCAAAACCACAGTGAGGTATCACCTCACACTGGTCAGAATGGCCATCATCAAAAAATCTACAAACAATAAATGCTAGAGAGGATGTGGAGAAAAGGGAACCATCTTGCATTGTTGGTGGGAATGTAAATTGCTACAGCCACTATGGAGAACAGTATGGATGTTCCTTCTTTAAAAAACTAAAAATAGAACTACCATATGACCCAGCAATTTCACTCCTGGGCATATACCTTGAGAAAACCATTATTCAAAAAGAGTCATATATCACAATGTTCATTGCAGCACTATTTACAATTGCCAGGACATGGAAGCAACCTAAGTGTCCACTGACAGATGAATTGAATGGGTAAAGAAGATGTGGCACATATATACAGTGGACTATTATTCAGCCATAAAAGGAAACGAAATTGAGTTATTTATGGTGAGGTGGATGGACCTAGAGTCTGTCATACAGAGTGAAGTAAGTCAGAAAGAGAAAAACAAATACTGTATGCTAATACATATATATGGAATTTAAAAAAATGGTTCTGATGAACCTAGGGGCAGGACAGGAATAAAGATGCAGACACAGACATAGAGAATGGACTTGAGGACATGGTGAGGGGGAATGGGAAGCTGGGAGGAAGTGAGAGAGTAGCACTGACATATATACACTACCAAATGTAAAATAGATAGTTAGTGGTAAGCAGCTGCATAGCATAGGGAGATCAGCTCAGTGCTTTGTGACCACCTAGAGGGGTGGGATAGGGAGGGTGGGAGGGAGAAGCAAGAGGGAAGGCATATGGGGATATATGCATACATACAACTAATTTACTTTGTTGTACAGTAGAAACTAAAAGAATAATGTAAAGCAATTATATTCCAATAAAGATGTAAAAAAAAGTCAATTGTATCTCTACATACAAAAAACAAACCATGTAAATGTTATCTTTTAAAAATTTCATTGGAGTTTGGATTGACATATACACACTGCTATATTTAAAATAGATAACCAACAAGAGCCTAGGATATAGCACATGGAATGCTGCTCAATATTCTGTAATAATCTAAATGGGAAAACAATTTGAAAAAGAATAGATACATGTATACGTATAACTGAATCACTTTGCTGTACACCTGAAACTAACACAACATTGTTAATCAACTATACTCCAATATAAAATAAAAATTTTAAAAAAAACTGGTGTCACAAGCATCCAAAAGTCTTGGGTTTTTGTAAAGGAACATGGAGGAGATATAATTTGAAAGGAAAAGGGAGAGCAAGGAGATCACCTGTGTTTCTTGAAGTGTTTCCTGGGGTGTTAGAGAATAAGTAGATTTTACTGAAGGGAGAGGACTTCATCCTGGTGGTTAGAGATATTCCATTTTCCTTACGGAACTTCTTCTTGGGGCAGCTGGAATAAGGGAACTTGTTATGACCATAGTGGTGATGTCAGGGGGCACTCAAGTTCAGTGAATGTTTGAGAGATGATTGAAGATATTGGAGAGTTTGCTGGTCATTGGTCGTGAGTTCAAAGGAGCACCAAGGACTTTGACCAGGCTGAGGGTTCTACAGGCATTATGTGGATAAGGTCAGATGCTGGAAAACCTAGGAGGAGTAGATGTCTGCTATTACTGGAATGTGAGCCGTGGATGTTAGTTCTACATTGAGGAAGCTGGGTAACCAGTTCTAACTGCATAGTAGGGAGCTCCACAATCTGTTCTTTCCAGTAGCCCCTGAACACATGCGGTGGCCAAGAGTGGAGCAAATGTGTTTGAAAGAAATCACTTTCTTTGGGTAGCTAAGAGTATGAGCATTTGTCTACTACTGAAAAGTTTTGTAATTTTTAAATATAATAAATTCCTTTAAGTGCAGAGTTTCTACCATGTTCTTTTGTGTGTCTTTGGCAGCACTTAGCCCAATGTTAGTCTCCTTTTGATGCTTAATAAACAGCTTATCAAATCAAAATGCATGTAGTATTTACAATATATTAAGCACAGTCCTAAGTACATTAAAGTATTAGCTTATTTAATTCTTACAACAATTGTCAGATATAGATATTATTATCTCAAAGTTACCTGTGAAGTAATAAAATACAAAGAAGTTTTAAAAGTTATCAAAATCATAGCTTTAAGTAAATGGCAGAGGCAGGATTCAGACCCACTCTGTCTGGCTCTGAAATTCATGCTCTTAAACAGCATCCTATACTAGCGTAAGAGAAAGAATAAAGAAATGAATGAATGTTAAAAAACTTTTAAAAATTTTGTTAAAAGTTCAAATGCCATCAAGAGTAAAATGCACAGGAAAAGTAAACTGGGGAATAGTCACACAATGGAATGCTATACAGTGATGAAAATGAACATAAAAAATTACACTGGACAATATGAATGAATCTCACAAACATGAAAGAAGCCAGACCCAACAGAGTATATACTATATGAGTCCATGCTCTTTCAAGCCCTTATTGAAAACCAGACCAAACTAATCTACAGTATTAGAAGTCAGGTTAATGGGTACTCTGGGGTCTGCAGTGACTGAAAGAGAAGGCAGGGAGCTTGTTTTACATGGGTGTGTTCAGTTTTTGAAAATTAATTGAGTTTATGAGTAATTGAGTATTGAGTTTATTGAGTATTGAGTTTATGAGTAATTCAATTTTCTTTTTGCAATACTTCAATAAAATCTTCAAAAACAAAACAAACAAAACAAAAAGTCCTCTTGGTTGAAAGGGATGGGCCACACATACCTAGTTTCTCATTCTAAAATCACCAGTTAGGTAGTCACTTCTTCTTAGAGGTTTAGAGAAGAGAAGAGGGTTGTATTAAGGTAGCTCCTTCCACATGAAGGGAACATCAGAAGAGGGGTAGACTCTGCCCGACTTGACACAGGGAAACAACAGGGCATAGCCGTTTTCAGTGAAAGCCAGCTTCAATGGCTAATTGAGACTTCTACATTACATTGTGACTTCTGTGGAGTTTAAATGGTCTACTTAATTGAAACATAAGAAGGAACTTCCGGTTTTGGTAATTAGAGTTGTCATGACCTTTCTCCCTTGTTCACTTGACAAATTACTGTTCATACTTACAACTTCTGCACTATTCCTGCATTTACTACAAGAGAACTCTGATCACTGTGTGCTGTCTATGATCTGTCCTCCATCCTTCCCTGGACCCATTACACTTCATCTCTCACTGCTCTGTATTACCTCTGAACCAAATGTATGCTCTGCACCCTGCATGTGCACACACAACTCTGCATTCTAAATTATTTCTTTGACTTTCTGGCTCTGAGATCCCTGATGATATTGATAAGAGATAAGAGCCTATTTGTGTCCATATGTCAGGCATCTAGCAGAGTTCCCAGCATATATTAGGCTCCTACACTGGGACTCTTGATCAAATGATTGAATTATGAAGATCACCTCAAGTTCAAGTCTCTGAGGAAACACACAATTATCCAATTCTTTCAAACTAAAGGGAGAGAATAGTGATAAATTATAAGCAAATGAATGAAACAATTAGCAACACCTCTTCAAAGAGCAGCCACATTTCTCCTTTAAAGGAAAAAAAATCATTTATATGAAATGAAATCTTAGATTTCACACTTTCACATTTGAGAATTTAGTGGCACCAGGTAAGGAGTACAGTGGATATACACAGAATGATTGATCAATTTGTTGGAATGTCTAACGTGTTCAGTTATCTGTAAAGTGTCAAGAAATGAGTGACGTCTGTTGATTTAAAAGACAACATTCTGTAACTCTTCCCTCATCTTTTTTTCTTCACCCATATTCACATTAAGGAAAAACTTCTCTCTTTTTCCAGATGGTAGCATAAATTTTCAGGTCAAGTGATATTAAAAATAGATAATAGCCAGGACCCCATGAGTCTCTACAGAAAGACTAAACAGTCACAATGGGGAATATCATTGTTTTGGTTTTCTTTATGAGCTTTTATGTACTCAGCTGCTTCTCAGGCAGACTTTTATTGCAGTGGGACCTGGATCATTCTGAATTCCGGTTCCACATCACTTCCCATCCTTTACACTCAGCTCCATGCCACACAAGTCAAGGGAAAAAACCTTACAGCTGCACTCAGGTTCTGAATGTGCTCTCCCCCAAGGAGCTAGCTTGGTTTGGCTTCTGGAGTCAGAATTCTATACATTTTGTCTCTCGGTGCTGATGTTTATAAGTACTCTGCTGTCTTGTGGAAATTGGGCTAATAGAAAAAATGGAAAGGGGAAACCAAATTATTTCAAATCAAGTTAAAAGGTTCAGCTAGTCTTGTTTAAAGATTAGAGTGAATACTTTTGATTCAGATTAATAATTATTCTTGGTTATTGTGCTCAGTACATATCTCAAATGCTCTTTTTTTTTCAGGAAGATTTCCCAAATCCTCTAACTCTTAAGTGATCTCATTGTTTCAACTTTCTAGAGTCGCATCTTTTCAAATGTTTTTTACCTAGAAGTCCATGAAACACTTGCTCAATAAAGCATTTTACACCTAATTCTTCTTAGTGTCTCTTTCAGTTGCTGACCATGAAAAACGGAGGCACTCTTTATGTTTGCTAAATTTTATTGAAGTAATCTGTGATATGTTCTAGCTATGATGTCATATATCTAAAAACCTTGAGAGATTAATGTTGAATTCAGAACTGCCTTTTAATCATTTTAATTAAGATCACCTTTCCTTTTATTATCAATATTTATTTGTTATGCTTATACTCAGAGTTACTACTAAAATCAAAGGATGTCAACAAAGATTATAAATAGAATAAAACCAAATAATAAGTAAAATATTATCAAAACTTAATAAAAGTCAAAACTGAGAGAGACCCTAGAGATATCATGAAGAATATTCTTACTTCATACATAAGAAATATGAGGCCTGACGAGTGTGACTTATGCCAGATCCTACAGTGAATCACTGGTCGACTCTAGGCTAAACTGAGGTTTTAAGAGAAGCATTACCTAATGCAGTCAGACAGGTGTGGGTTTTCTTGAAACTTCATTCCAATTGTGTATCCTTGGGCAAATTACTCAAAATCCCAAAGATTAACTGTGGTAGTGTGGTTTATAGTAAGAAATATATGTTTGGTCTTTTGTTCTCCTTTCTGGTTCAGAACTCCTAAAACTCTTGAAATTTAAGTCATGAGAACAATAAAGGTGTCTTTTGTTATGTTAATGAAATGACTTTTTGGAAAGCAACTGAAGTTGGGAGCTGGTTGCCAGGGGAAACAACCATATCAGAAGATCAGAACTTTCAGTCCCACACCCCTGACCTCTAGGGAGATGTGAGGAGATGAAGGTTGAATTGATGGCCAATGGCCAATGACTTAATTAATCCTGCCTATGTAATGATACGTCCATAAAAAACCCAAAAGACAGTGTTCAGAGAGCTTCTGGGTTGGCCAATGCATGAAGATTTGGGGAGACTGGCCAGCTTGAAGAGAGCTGTGCCCTTTTTCCATACACTGCCCTATGTATCTCTTCCATCTGACTGTTCCTGAGTTTTATCTTTCATAATAAACCAGTGATCTAGTAAGTAAAATGTTTCTTTGAGTTCTGTGAGCCACTCTAGAAAATTAATTGAACCCAAGGAGGGGGGTCATTGGAACCTCTAATCTATTGCATGTCTGCCAGAAGCAGAGGTGACAACCTGCTCTTGCAAATGCATCTGAAGTATGTGTAAGAAACAGTCTTGTGGGATTTAGCCCTTAACCTGTGTGATCTGACCCTCCCTTTCCAGGTATATAGTGTTAGAATTGAGTTGGATTGTAAGGCACCCAGCTGGTGTCAGAGAATTGCCCAGTGGTGTGGGAAACACCCTCACCACCACCCCCCAATCAGAATTGGTAAACAGAATTCTTGTTAACTTTCCTCATTTGTAACATGTAGATAATGCTAACTCTGCAACATTTGTATGGGGATGAAATGACACAACATACAGGAAAGCATCTGGTTCTCAGTAGTAAGTGCTCAATAATTACTAACTGCTGTTAGAAGAAGAATATCTCACGTAATTAAGTGGGCTGCCATATGTATATGTTCTGATGCTTAATAAATATTTCCCTTTCTAATCCTTTCTTAGTGTTTGATACCTTATGGTCAAACACCAGTGTTTAGTAAAGCAATCATGGCTTTTTTTCCCCTAAGAAGTGCATGCAGCAGTCATGTAAATTGCTAATTCTAGTACTGAGACAACTTCACCCACAGCTCTCAGGAGGGATCACCCTAAATACACATTCAGCTTATATTGCTGTTAACTGTACCATGGGCTTCATTGGCTCAACCTGGCCAATTCAATTTTCTCCAAAGAATTAAGAATGATGACACAAAGGGAGCGAGTTAATGAGAATTGTGGACTCGAACTAAGAAGTCATATAGAGTTGGGTCAAGTGTCAGTGATATGGCAAGTTGAAGGCTCAGAGAGGACTTTGGGAGAAAAACTGTGAGTGAAACAGAGAAAGCCAGTTGCAGACCAAGGCAGGAAAATAGAGGACTAGAAGGAGAGACACAAGTAACAACTTAGCCCTTGGAAAACTGAGGTTGGCTTTGACTTGTGAGATGCATCAGTAGCACCCTTACAATAAAGCATGCTTCACTTATGCAGCCTGAGCAGATTCTCTTTCTGGTGATCAAAATTTTATGCCAAGAACTGTGTATTAGTGGTACACATAACTTGTCAATGGCAAAGGAGAAAATAAATAACTCATTCCAAATACCAGAAATATATTGGCACTGCTCACTGTAACTCAGGAATGTTTACATCAGTCTCTTTCAAATGTGACATCACGTAACTTCTTTATGTGCTTACAGGGTTTTGGCACAGGAAACAGCTCTTCCACCCCTCCCCCACCCCAATTCCGGCCCCTTCTTGTTCCTCCTCTGAATTCTTGAATGGTGACCATGTGAGCTGCAACCCAAATGTGTGGTCTGAGCTGGCCTTTGAAGATTGCTATAATGATCTTTGCTGACTTCTGCCCTGTGCTTTTATTTGGAACCCCTGGTTGGCTGTTTGCTTTCCTAAATGTTAGCAGACTCTGAGCTGATGAGTTTTAAGTGCCTGCAGTGATCAACACCAAATCCTTCTTGATCAGTGACTTTCAGTTTTGCATTTACTTTATATATCGAAAAATGAAATGAAAAATTCCAAGATAGAGAGCCTTTCATGTTCCTTCCTCCCTCCCTGCCTTCTTTCTCCTTTTTCTCCTTCCCTTTCATTCTCCCTCTCCTAACTCTATCATTTCTCAGTTTTGAACATAGCTATCTGATGATAATAGACATTTACCTTTCTCCATAATTCAGTGTTATATTCATTATAGAAAATACGAAAAATAAAGGGAATACAAAGAAAAATACCGGAATTATACCATGTAGAACAATTAGAATTAACTTTTTGGTTTATCTCTTTTTTTTCCTGGTTTTGTCTCAGATATATAGATAAATCAATAGATTAGATGAATAGATAGATAGATAGACAGATACAGAGAATGAACTGGTATAGTAGTCTACAAGTCTATATATTTTTTTGTTTTCTGTGTTTATCACTTTACATATCATAAGCATTTTTTCAAAGTTAAATATTCTTGGACATCATCTTTAATGCCTGAATATTTTATCATACAGATATACCATAATTTATTTTTAATAATAATTACACAATTAATTCTGTACTTCAGCCAGTAATGTTGTCTTATTTTTTTCATATATATAAAATGTTATAATGAATAGTCTTCATATCTTTGTAAACAAAAATTCAATGCACGATAGTTCTCTGGGATAAAATAATATAAGCAAATTCATAGGGTTGTATAGTATAAACTTTTTAAGAGATCTTAATGTACATTTCCAGACTACCTTTGAGAAAGTTTATTCCAAGGTAAATTTAAGGATACCATTTAAAATTTACATAGCTCAAATGTAAGATAATTAAGTGTGAACATTATTTACTAATTTTTCTGATAAATTATAAAGGAGCATTAAAAATTTGTGATCCTATGTAACGCAATTGAAATATGCCTTGAAGACATTTATAGAAAATAATAGAGAGCTTTGCTAGAAAGAATTTTATTCTTGAAAAATAATTTCAAGATACAAGAGGTGATCAGTGCTATGGGCTTAATGACCTATACCAAATCATGAAATATTAAATTTTAAAACAATTTTGTCAGTAAAAGATGTGGAACAATAATATTCATACCTTTGTGTGGTAAGAGTGAGTAAGCACAGACTTTAAAGTCAGATAGACAGGAAGAGATCAACAGTGTTTGAGGATAAAGAAAGAATATTGCCTTCCAGTTAACAATGACAGCATAAGCATATGAATGACTTACTTTTCAAAAGCACTCACTAATGTTTTATTACTATATTAAACATATACATCGCCATTTGTACAAATGAGAGCAAAATCCATAGTGGTGTGTAAGAGCTAAAAACCACACCTGTACAGAGCCTGCAAGAGCCCTGAACTCCTTACAGATAGCTTGATACAGACTGAACACAAGAAAACAAGGTTGAGACAATTGCTGAAAGAGAGAGGCATGAGTAGAGAAAAAATTCCACAGAGGCTGAGCTACCAGCCTAAATCAAAAAGTATATGAGCACGTTCATCACCACACATGGAAAGTTTGAATGAGAAATTTGCCTTATTTAATACCCTGTAAATTAATGACTACAAGATAGATAACTCTTGGGTTAAGGGTGAGAATTCATGCTATCTACATATCTAAACTTCAAATGGAGAATTTAAAGTGTAATGACATGATCATGTTCAGAAGTTTCTGGGAGAAGCAAAAAAAAATTATCTCTAGAGACATATGATTTCAATTCCAGCCTCAAATTGTACCCCAGGTAAAGATCAAAGTAAAATTGGCAACTTCCAAAAAAATTTTTAAAAATCACAAAACATGCAAATAAGCGAGCCAAGCTAAATCGCAGCCAGGGGTCAGGGGAGGGGTCTCAGAAAACAGAATTTCACTTACAGATACTTCAGATACTTCAATTATTAAAACAACATATAATTAACCTTGCTTAATATGTTTAAAGAAATAAAAGAGAAGCTTGACAACATAGACAAGGCAGGTTTATTGTTATTATAATAAAGAAGTTTTAAAATTGAGTGAAATAAAATGTATAAATGAAAATGTAATAATTGAAATTGAAAGCTCAATGTATAGATTAAGAAGAGATTACAACATACTGTACATCTGAAACTAATGTAACGTTATATGTCAATTATGCCTCAATTTTTTATTTTTTTATTTTTTAAAACAAATCCATTTATTGTAACATCCAAAAGGATAAAATACTTAGGAAAAAATTAACAAAAGACATGAAAAACTTCTCTCAAAAACTACAAAATATTGTTGAAAGAAATTAAAGAAAATTAAATAAATGGACAGACATTCCATGTTCATGTGATCAGAGGACTTAATATTGCTAAGATGGCACCACTACAGCAATCTTTTTTTTTTTAACATCTTTATTGGAGTATAATTGCTTTACAATGGTGTGTTAGTTTCTGCTTTATAACAAAGTGAATCAGTTATATATATACATATGTTCCCATCTCTCTTCCCTCTTGCATCTTCCTCCCTCCCACCCTCCCTATCCCACCCCTCCAGGTGGTCACAAAGCACAGAGCTGATCTCCCTCTGCTATGTGGCTGCTTCCCACTAGCTATCTATTTTACATTTGGTAGTGTATATATGTCCATGCCACTCTCTTGCTTTGTCACAGCTTACCCTTCCCCCTCCCCATATCCTCAAGTCCATTCTCTAGTAGGTCTGTGTCTTTATTCCTGTCTTACCTCTAGGTTCTTCATGACATTTTTTTTTCTTAAATTCCATATATATGTGTTAGCATACGATATTTGTCTTTCTCTTTCTGACTTACTTCACGCTGTATGACAGACTCTAGGTCCATCCACCTCATTACAAATAGCTCAATTTTGTTCCTTTTTATGGCTGAGTAATATTCCATTGTATATATGTGCCACATCTTCTTTATCCTTTCATCCGATGACGGACACTTAGGTTGTTTCCATCTCATGGCTATTGTAAATAGAGCTGCAATGAACATTTTTGTACATGACTCTTTTTGAATTATGACTTTCTCAGGGTATATGCCCAGTAGTGGGATTGCTGGGTCATATGGTAGTTCTATTTTTAGTTTTTTAAGGAACCTCCATACTGTTCTCCATAGTGGCTGTACCAATTCACATTCTGACCAACAGTGCAAGAGTGTTCCCTTTTCTCCACACCCTCTCCAGCATTTATTGTTTCTAGATTTTTTGATGATGGTCATTCTGACCCATGTGAGATGATATCTCATTGGAGTTTTGATTTGCATTTCTCTAGTGATTAATGATGTTGAGCATTCTTTCATGTGTTTGTTGGCAGTCTGTATATCTTCTTTGGAGAAATGTCTATTTAGGTCTTCTGCCCATTTTTGGATTGGGTTGTTTGTGTTTTTGTTATTGAGCTGCATGAGTTGCTTGTAAATTTTGGAGATTAATCCTTTGTTAGTTGCTTCATTTGCAAATATTTTCTCCCATTCTGAGGGTTGTCTTTTGGTCTTGTTTATTCCTCAATTTTTAAAAGTCACAGTTCAAATTTTTTTTTTAAAATGGAGTAAATACCTGCTCCCTCCAGAAAACACAGATTACAGAAGAGATAAATTGCACACCACTTTCACAGCAGCATTATTCACAAGAGCTAAAACATAGAAGCAACCCAAGAGTCCACTGATGAATGAATTGATAAACAAAACATGTTCTGTCCATACAATGGCATATTATTCAGCCTTAAAAAGGAAGGACATTCTGACACATTATACAATATGGTTGAATCTGGAGGACATTATACTAAATGAAAGAAGACAGTCACAAGAAGACAAATACTATATGATTCCACTTACAGGGGTTACTAAGAGTTGTCAAGTTCATAGAGATAGAAAGTAGAATGATTGTTGCTAGGAATAGGGGGAGGGAGGAATGGGGAGTTGTTTAATGTGTACAAGGTTTCAGTTTTGCAAGGAAAACAGATCTGCAGAGTAGTTGTGCAACAATGTGAATGCACTTAACATTAGTGAACTGTGCACTTAAAAATGGTTAAGATGGTAAGTTTTGTGTTATATATTTTTTACCACGATTAAAAATAATAAAAAGAAAATATTACATACAGTTGAAGAGAGAAATATTAAAGTGGAATATGGAGGTAAAGAAATTACCTACAATGTCTCTCAGAGAACAAAGAGAGAGAGAAAGAGAGAGATGAAAATTAGGAAGAGAAGATGAGACTAAGAGGAATAACATGAGAAGTTTTAACTTGTTCTTATCAAGGTTATTGAAGGACATGATGACGAGAACAGGAAAGAGGTAACAGTCAAAATGGTAGAGGCTGAAAACATCATAAAATTATTTTAAAACACCAGTCTTTAGATCCCCAAAAGTACAATTAACACCAAGCAGGAAAAATGGAAGGGAATCCTCACCTAGAAACCTTTAAACACCGTGAAAAAGAGATCTTAAAGCAGCCAGAGGAAAAGAGACTACAAAAGGATGACTGGGAGAGAGTTGATAGACTTGTTAACAGCAATAATTAAAGACGGAAAACTAGAATAGTTTTTGAAAATGCAGAAAAAAATAATACTTGTCAACCCAGAATTGTATACATGTATACAATTGCATACCTGGTCAAATAATTCCACTAACCACTAAAATACCATACATAGAGTATACTATTTCCAAACAAGTAGAGGGGAAGAATGGAGGGAGAAAAAGGAAGAAAAAAAATGTCAATCAATCCAAAAGATGGCAAGAAAGAAATGAGAATAAGAAAAAATGGGACAGAAAGAAAATACATAATGAAATAATCAATATAAATCCAGGTAAAAGAGTGACCACAAAAAATGTGCAAGGTCTCGACTATCTAGTTAAGGGTGAAATTCTCATTGTAGATTAAAAACAAAATCCACTTTTATGTTATTTAGGGGCGACATGCAGAATATGCAGATATAAAAAGGTTTGAATTCAAAATATGAAAAAAACGTTTGCCATGTAAATATGAAACAAAAAAGTTGATTGAACCTCTTATATCAAAGAAAATATATTTAGACACAAAGGATGAGAGATTACAAAACATATAAAGTTTAATAATTCTAGATAATATAACAATATATTATTTAAGATATTGTATATTACATAGATTTTATATATATATATATATTCCACAAAGGAAAAGCAAGAATTTATTAGAATGAAATTTACATTAGGTGTTAAATCAACAGGGGGAAAATCCAACTGGGAAGGGATGAGAAAAAGACTTCTAGGGGGGTTTCTCTGGTGGCGCAGTGGTTGAGAGTCCTCCTGCCAATGCAGGGGACACGGGTTCGTGCACCGGTCCGGGAGGATCCCGCATGCCGCGGAGCAGCTGGGCCCGTGAGCCGTGGCCGCTGAGCCTGCGCGTCTGGAGCCTGTGCTCCGCAACGGGAGAGGCCACAGCGGTGAGAGAACTGCGTACCGCAAAAAAAAAAAAAAAAAAAAAAAGACTTCTAGGGTATTGGTAATCTACTTTTTGATCAACATAGTGTGTGTAAATGATAATTTATCATTTTTATTCAAATTTGTGTTACATTTTATTCATGTTTATGTGTGTTTAAGCATAAAACATTAATTTGCTAAAGGATAAGAAAGTTTTCTTTAGAATGATTCAAGGAAACTGTCAAGTATATATTGGTACATTTGGGAAAAAGGCAATTGACAGCCTTGCAAATGGGAAACATACCTAGTGAAATATTAAAAAGAGGGTTAGATAAACCTGAGAAAGACATAGCTGATGGTAGAATGAATGTATTTCACACTAGATCTGAACACATAAATGTAACACAGATCATAAGAAGATGAAAAATAGTAAAAAGAATTCAAGAACATGTGATATACTTTGAGAAGCTCTATCACACATCTACTAGATGGTTTGAAAAGAGACAAATTTTAAGTCCATGCAGTGAAAAGTTTTGTCACGTATGAAAAGAAGTAATTTTTTAGAAATATATATTTGAATGCATCGTATTAGACTGTAGAACAACAAAAATAGCGGGGGAATATGGAACATAACCTAAGAGAATAGACTCATAAATTGTCTACAGAGGAGTAAATTCAGATTGACAATAGACTACCCAGGAGCAGTGATAGTTACCTGAAGATGTGAATTAATATGAACCAAGTAATCAGGGTAAATAACTACCGAGCTATGATTCTAAATTCCTTCAAGAATGAAGGTAAAATAAAATCATGTTTAGATGTACAAATAACAGAGAATAATTATCCACAGATCTTTGTTGAAAAAATTGCTCAAGGATGGTCTTTAGCAAGAAAAAAGTGGGGCATTTTATATTTAAGAGATTAATCCATCAGAAAGTCATAGTTCTAAATTTGTATGCTAATAGCATAGCTTCATAATGTGTAAAGCAAAAATTAGCAAAACAAAAAGGAGAAATAGATAAATCATGATCAAATTTGCTAGTTGTGTCATGTAAATCTTCAGTATGCTTATTGGATTTGACTGCTTTCCCTATCATGTACTAAAAGAAATGGATTAAAATCTCTCTTTATAATGGGAATTTGTGTTCCACGTATATGAATTCCACGTCTTTTAATTCCCACTATAGGCACACCCTATGACCCCACAATTTCAATTGCCAACAGAAATACTTGCTTATATACACCAAAAAAAACATGTTCAAGACTGTTCATAGCAGTGTTATTTATACAGTCTCCAGACTGGACACAACCCTAGTGTCTAACCACAGTAGATTGGATGAATTAATTTTGGCATATTCATGTAATGAAATTCTATACACCAGTAAAAATAAATGAAGCTCACATACATAATGTTGAATAAAAAAGCTAAATAGTGTATGATTTCATTTATATTTAGACACCAGGTCAACTAATCTCTGGTATTAAAAGTCAGAAATTGTATTTTGGAAGGAAGAATTAGTAACTAACTGAGAGAAAGAAGGGGGTCTTTGGGTGTCAATAAGTATTTCTTCATCTGACTAGTGGTTATTTTGTCATGCTTGCTTTGTGAAAATTCAAGTTGTAACGGGGGTTTGAGTCATTTCCTACATGTTTGATATACTCAAAGTAAAATCTTTAATTAAAAAAATATGTGTACATGGTTTAAGCAAATAATTTTGTAAGTTTATTCTTCTTATTTATTTACAAATGATAGCCTAAATTCCCTCGCTTCTAGTTTCATCCTCTCACCCACTCTGCCTCTGTAATACCTACGTGCCTCTAAATAACATATCTTTATTTCTACTTCTCATTTTTGTATTAAGTACTTTATTTGTTTTTCCAAAAATATTTGTTCATTGAATGAAATCCAGGTTTCATTTATTGCTTTCTCTTTTTTACTTTGTTGTTTGTAATTGAAACATATAGGGAAAGATTTGTAAGCATATTATCACAATATATGTATTGGTCGTGGAACAGCTTATTAAAAGATTTAGTTATATTTTAAACTATTCAGTATTGAAGACATACACATATAACCACATCCTCATATTTTGAGGATGTCACTGTAACACATACACGCTCACACGAACAGACACTACATGGAACCAACTACACTGTGATTTTGTAGAAGTATCTCCATTGGGCATATTTAAATACATTTTCCCAAACATTTCTTGAGTAACGGATGCATGATAGCAACCCGAGAGGTACTAAAGGATATCCCAGAGGTGAAGACAAAGCCCTGCCCTTGTGAAATAACAGGAAAGGATGGGGCAAGGAACAGACAACTAAGCAATCAGTGGAAATGCAGTGCTTTACGAAGTGAAGTGACAGAACCACAGTGAGCCTGCTGAAAGTACAGAAGTAGGGCTTCTTAATGGGTAGGGTGAGCTGTGCTCTGGTCCAGGAAAGATGAATTCAGTATCTGCGGGTTCCGCATTCGCTGATACAGAGGGCTGTCTGTACGCGTAAGGGAGGAGCATCCGCGGATTTTGGTATCCAAGGGGATTCTGGAACCAACCCCCACAATTCAGCTAGGACAGAAAAAAAGAAGGGATTTCGGGTTGATGAAGCCTACGCAGATATCGCTTGGAGATCCGAGTGGAGAGAGGAGAGCCTTCTGGAGGTAGATGAGAGGCAGGAGCCACGCCCCAGGTGCTTGCAGCGCCCCCATGAGACTCCCTTTTAACCCATCTTGCCTCTCCAATGAGGCTCGCTTCTCCTTGTTGGCTTGGTCTGGTTCCAGGTTGTGCAGAATAGGAAACAAGTCTTACAGTAATATTGGCAGGTTCTGACCAGCATGCCGTGCTGGGAAACTAGTTTTGCTCTCTGAGACTGAGGTACTTCGAACGCAGTTTTCAGGCTGTGCAAGGTAAGAAATATAAAACAGAAACCAGAAGGGAGAACTCCACTTCACTGCTCCTCTGCTGTATGCAAGACACCAGGACGAAATCTTGTGCGTATATTGTCTCCTTTCCTCTTTGCACAAACACGCAGGTACGCTCAAGTCTCCCCATTTTACAGACGGGGACACTGAGGCTAACAAAAGTTGATCAAGATCACACAGCTAATTAGATGGGTTGGCGCCGATGTCTGGGGGTGTTCCAAGCTGAAACTTCTTTGGCTTAATTAGTTCTGGGGTTCTGGGGATGAACATCTGTTGCTGCTGGTAGCGCAGCAAGATTTAGTACTTTCCCAACATCTTAACTGGAGTGTATGCACGGGGGCGGGGAGGGGGGATGGCTAAACATTTAAGTCGTCGTCCGCTATTAACTCTCTGGGCAAGGAAACACGCGTCTCCATTTATACTGCGAGCCTTGGCGGTCATGCCGAGGCGGCACTGGAGTATGTGTTTCTCCGTGTCCATGGCAGGAGGCCACACGCCATGCCTAGGTGCGCGTTAACATGACATAAATGTTAATGTCCTGTTCGAAAACCAAAGCCTGCGGGAGAGAGGAAATACCACCCCCGCCGTACCCAGGGCCCGTGTTTGGATACTGCAGTCTATATTTTGACTCCAGAGTGTGATGACTATGTAACTTTTCACAAGGATTTCATTTTTTCCCTGTCAAGCCACATTATTTTAAGGGTGACAATAACTTGGCTGCAAATGAGCTGAAACCATCAAGGTGATAAATGAGTTTCTGGGGCAGGGAGGCATCAGCTTGGCCTATGCTTTGCAGGACCACACACCTCTGTCCTCTTCCACCTTCTTAGCAGAACAATGTGTCACAGATCTCCCGTCTCTGCAGCCCCCAAGGCCCCTGCCCTCCCAGCCTCCTGCTTCTTAAGGCGATAGAGAACCGTGAACACTTGACTTTGGAAAATATACCGTATTTCCCAGAGTTTGGGAAGGAGGGAGAAAGATCTGATATTTTCCTCTGGATGCAAGGATCTGATTTATAAAACTGCCTCTGAGACGACCCCTCACTCCGTTTATTTTCTCTGTCAGCCAGGTCCGTCTCTGAAGTGGGGTCGCCCATGGTCAGCTCAGTGGTCAGCCTGCTTTTTGGAATTGAAACTTAAGAGTTATGTCCGGAAGGGCCTGGTGAGCTGGTGTGCTGGATTTCTGGTCAAGAAAGATGACTTTCACTATTATTTTACTAGGGAAAGTAGGGGGTAGGGGACAGGTTATGGCCAGGTTTTACATACATAATCTTATTTAAGTTATTCTCTTTTAAATTATTGAAATCATAGCTGGATTAAGTGATTTACTAAAGGCTTCTCCCTGAGACTTAGCTGCCAGGCTTTGAGCCACAAGCTGTTATACTCTGAAGCTTCTTTCCTTGCCTCCTACTTTATTTTTGTCCAGTCCTCTGTGGGAGAAAACACCCATATCATCAGGAAGTACAGCAAAAGTACACTCACTGTCTTGCATATTCAATAGCAAGGAAACACTCAGGAGCAAAGCTTTGTGGTGATAAGTGAGTGTAAAGCCTTTTAACAGTGCCTGGCTTGGAGCTATACACTTTCTCTTTGCTATTATTATATTGTTCATGTTATGTAAACTGTGGACTTTGGGTGATAATGATGTGTCAGTGTAGGTCCATCAGTTGTAAAAAATGTACCACTCTGGTTGGGGTGTTGATAGTTCGGAGGCTATGCATGTGTGGGGGGCAGGGGACATAAGGTTACTCAGTTTTCCTGTGAACCTACAATTGCTCTAAAAAATAGTCTGTTAAAAATTTAGATAGTATTCAAAAGCAATATTTAACCTTATTACACAGAGATAACATACATATATAAATCCATGAATGCGTACATTCAACAAGCATTTGCTGATTCCCTTCTATGTTTTATCCACAATTGCACACACTAGGGTAATTCACTCTGAGAGATGCTAACATTTTAGTGACAATAGCAGAGGTAAATTAATAGTTATAGCACACCCTGATAAGCACTATGAGAGAAGTAAGCATTCTCTCCTCTTTTAACCTTTCTGTTCCTGGCTTTCTGTAACTTCACACAATAAAGGCTTAGAAGACAAAAGCTGACGTGTTAGTTATTTGTTTTGATTTCTCTTCAGTGCTGCACCTGTGACCTTAAAGCTCTAGATGACTAACTTCGGCCACTGGGGAAGCTGAAATGACTTGCCCTGACCTTTCATGACCTACCTTGAGGCTAAATCCAAGCCTGGAGGAACAGACACTGGTGTGGACAGAGCCCTAGTTCAGCTGTGTTTATCGAGAGAGGATCACAGCGGTGTGTTTCTGCAATGCAACCTTCTTTCTGTGCACTTCATTTTTCAAGATGCTTGGAATCATTGGTGCATTTATTGCTTTTACCTTAATCCATCATTGAAAATAATACATGTCTTAGTGTTGAATGGTATGAAGTGCCTCAGCTCTAATAATTTTCTTACAGTAAATGAGAGTGGGAAACAGAATACAATTAGTCACCAATATTTACCAAACTCACTTGGTGAGGGGAGCAGGCTGGATCAAAGTGGACAGGCCACCAGTTCTGATCCCAGAAAGGAAAGGAGCAGAAGATTTGAAAGTCTACTTTTTTTTTTTTTTTTAATATTAGCAATTTAAAACCTTTATTTAGTTTTTACTCTTTCTTTAATAAAGGTTATATATAAGATGTGAATTTACGTTTTTAAAAAATTAATTTTATTGGAGTATAGTTGCTTTATAATGTTGTGTTAGTTTCTGCTGTACGGCAAAGTGAATCAGCTATATGTATATATATACCCCCTCTTTTTTGGATTTCCTTCCCATCTAGGTCACCACAGAACACTGAGTAGAGATCCCTGTGCGAAACAGTAAGTTCTCTTTAGTTATGAGATTAGGATTGACAAACATACATGAAAGTCTACTTTCTGATTCAGCACTGACTCATAGGCCACAGTTTACAATTACTATTGATCTGTCCGTGGTGCTTAGTATTGCCTTGGATACACCAGTTCCTTTGGAAAATCCTTATTTCCTTGATTGTAAAATGAAAATATTAGCCTACATCAATTGTCTTCAACTCTAGTTCACATTAGAACACCCTAAAGGGCTTTTAAAAAACTGAGGCCCTGGAGCCACACCAACTACATAAGTTGTAGGGCTCAGTGCAAAATGAACATGGGGTCCCCTGGCTAAAATTATTAAGAAGTTTGAGATGGTGGCAGCAGAACATTAAACCAAATGCAGGCCCCTTCTGAGCATGGGTCTCTGTGAGACTCCATGGATTAAACACCCATGAAGGTGATCTTGCAGAGGAGTTTGTTGCTAAAAAATTCCCCACGTCATTCTGATAGGTCTCCAGAGGTTTGGAAAACTCTGTAGTAAGGAATTAAATCGTAGTAAATCCTAATGCAGTGGGGAGAACAGGCCAATACAAGTCAATGGGCTAATCGGGCACCCTTGCAGATAAGGATCAGAGGCTTACTCAAGATTTCTTAAATTTCATTTTATTTAAAACATTCAAGAGGAAATTGGATAGAAGTAATTCCTAGAGGGATAAGAAAACTCTACTGTGAAAGTCCAATACTCCCTAAAACCGGCCATGGGAAACCATTTGGGATCCAAAGAGCTCTGCAAACTGGCTGCACTGGTTAGAACTCTGCTGCTTGCAAGAGACAGAAAACCCAACCCACTCACCTATAAGGAAAATTACATTGGCTCCCATATAGAAAAGTCTGCACGGAGGGCTGATTCCAAACACACTTCACATAGGACTTGGTTCTCTCCGTTCTTGACTTGGCTTTGGTCTCCTTTTATTGCCTTCTTTCTGAGACAGATTCTCTCTTTGGTATTAAAATGCTCTTGCTGCCACTTGAGACTTTTTGACTGGTGGTGAGGAGGGCAGCTTCCTTCCCCTAGAGTCAAACTGTCTTCTCCTAGTTAGCAGTGACCCAAATTGTTCCCCATGCTAATTCCTCACCCAGTTAAGCTGGACTGGGGATGGGATGTATTGACTAGTATATCCCAGTAAGAACCTGATGAAGGGAAGCTATTCTCTCCATTTTCTAGACAAGGGAATTGAAGTAGAGAGGCTTATACTTTGCCGAGGTCGTAAAGCTGGTGAGAGTGAGGCCTGGACTTTAAACCTAAGTATCTAATTTCAGGACCCACATTATTATCCACTTAGCCATCTTAAAATTTCTGATTTAACAGACATTTTGTTTTTCATGGTTTCTTCTTATTCATATATTTAGCGATCTCATAATTTTAGCACATCTGTCGCCTTACATGACTTATTCTCTACCCTCTGATATTTTGGTGGAAATACCACTGATGCCAACTCCGTAAGTTTTTGTTTTTCCTCTTTCAGATTCCTGATTGAAATAATATAACTGACCTTGTTTGACCGAGTAGAGCTTTAAATGTCAGTCCTCTTCATCAGCCACTGGCCAGCTTATTACGGTAAGTCGGGGTCTTCTCCTGGGCTCATGCCCTTTGCCAGATGAAGCCGGTCATGATGACATAATATATAGGCTGTGTCTCCTTCCTTTCCTCCTCGCCTACCATTTCTCCACTCCAAGCTGGAGCTCGGGGCATGGCTATTTCCCTTAGAAGTAGATACTAATGTATGATGCATATACGCGTGTGCTGAAAATTATGCTAGGGGACAAAGTAAAATGCATTGCCTAAAGCTGGCCCAAACACAACACTGTGAGGATTAAAGAAGGGAGAAGTCTCATTTGGCATGCCCTTTAGAGTTGTGGCCATAGTGTGGGTCTTGAAAATGAGTAGGGAAGGTGAATCAGGTAAAGGGGACTTCAGGAACAGGGCTGGAGTCTGAATAGCTTGGCATGTGATTGTTATAGACATTGGGATTTGTCACTTCACTAAAGAAACATATATTGAGCAACCACTATATGCCCAAGGATATAGATGATAGATGATAGATAGATAGATAGATAGCCTCAGACTTCTAGAAGCTGACAGTTTAGTTAGAAAAGGAGGGAGAGTTATTGTGTACAGACTCTTTACTGCTCTGGGTGGGGCAGAAGGGGCTTTACATTAGTTCTGAAGTCCTACAATTTAAGCTCAAGCACTCCTTGTAAGAATTTCTTTGTCTTTCCCCAAAGACATTTGGCCAGCCCCACTCCGTGTCAGTTCAGGCCCTCTGAGAAGCAGATACCATGATGGAATTCAAGATATTTATTGAGGAAATGTTGATGAGGAATAAGGTGAGAGGGCACAGGAGAAATTTGAGGACCTTAAGATCATGGTGCACGTCTGACATTTGTAAAAGGAGAGAGAGAAGAATGAATTGGGAAGAAAGAGCTTCAGGCCAAGGGGAGTAGGGAGCAGACACTGCCCACCAGAGCAGTCCTGCCCTTGGCAGGAATGCCTGGTCCATAGCAGCCTGAGGAGAGTGTAACTTTGCTCAGAACATCATGGGTGATCCTGAAGTTGCGGTAGCTGGAGCAAACTATATTCCTCATGGCAGCTTCTCTCTTAGAAAAAGAAATCTCCATGGCCCAGACCCATTGCTGTCCTATACCTCTAAAACAATAACTCATATTTTCTTTTATACTGTATGGCATAATATTTTAATTATTAATACATTTTGTCCTTTTTGCATGCCTGCCTAACTATTGTTTATATCTTTCACCTTACTAAATTTAGCTCCTGGAGCACAAATACCATGTATTATTATTCATTTCTCATATTTCGACATCTAGCAAAAATACAGTAGATTTAAATTAGATATTCAGTAAATATTCAGAAATGAATGAATGAGTAATCTAGTCAACTAATCGATGAAGGACTTTGAGTAATGAAATTAAATGATTGAAGTCAATCTTTTGAAAGGTTATTCTGCTGTTGCCATAGTTTGAGTGGTGCATGGAAAGACCATGGACTCTCACATCTAACAATCTTAGATTTGAATCATATTTCAAACTGCTTATTAAGTTTGTATCTTTAGCCAAGTAGCCTGGCTTTTCTGAGTCTCAGTTTTCTCATGTATAAAATGAAAATAGCACTTAACCTCATGGCTTTTCTGAGGGGATTAAAAGAGATGATGCCCATAAATGGCTGGTACAGAGCCTGGCACCCAGAAGAACATCTATCAGTGTTGCTTGCTTACTTCCTTTCTTTCTAAGATCGAATCACTCAATCGCCTACTAAAGAGAGTGAATGTATTTGCCTGCTCTTCATTACGAGGAGAAAGGCAGCAAGGGGTAATCCCAAAAGTGACTTCCATAGTCCAGTATTTGACATAATAATAATCTGATGGAGTATTTACTGGATATATTATCTTTTAATCCTCTTAATAGCCTCCGAATAACTGATGTAACAAACTATGCAGTAGTGCTATACCCATTTTGCAGAGGGGGAAGCTGAAGTTTAGGAGGTTAAATAGCCTTAAGCTACATTTCAGTAAGTGGAAATTTTAGGATTCTGATCCAAGTCTGTGCTGAATCTGAGTCCCTAACCAGGATACTGGCTCTCTAGTGATGGACAAGCAGTTAGAAGACCCCCATGGATGACCCCTGATCCGGAGTTCTCTAGAGGTGCTCCTAAGATCCCAAGAAGCTGCTTGAGGGTGCTCTAACACTGCTAGCACAATACCAGGCAATACCATCCAAAGAGAGAGGAGGGATAGGAATGTGGGATATGTTCCCCTTTTGTTAGGGTGCTCTGCCCTCTGCTGGTTGCTTTTAATCCTTTTATATACTTGGGTCATTTAAAATGCCAAGTAATCGCTTTTGTATTTAGGTCCCCTTGGTGGTGATCAAATTCTTTTAAATAAGAACATTGCATCATATGTGTTTATGGTTTATAAACATATGACTATTTTCAGGTATATGTGTGTGCTCACTCACAAAACTACGAAGCATAAACACAATGCCTGTCCCACAACAGATGATAAGTAAATATTGCATGAATGAATGACTGAAAACTCACATGCAGGAAAAACACAAAGCAATTAAAGAGTTGGATTGAGTATAGAATTAAGGTGATAGGAAAAAATAATGGCATAGCTACAAAGGAAACTTAATAGTGTGGTGCAGTGAAAAATAACTATTAATACCACCACTTTGCGGTTAAGGGAATAAACGCACAGCAAGGTTCCATACTTTGATCAAGGTCTCAGCCAAATGAGTAGCCAGATACCTGAATTCAACTTGGCTTCCAGGGAAAATCAACACAGCCCTGCCCTCAGGCTCTAGGCTGGTAAAGACCTTGACCCCAAAGTCTAAAATGAGTAGTGGGTTCGTTGAAGGTCCAGAAAGTATGAAAAGGAAGTGAGGGTGTGTGTTCCCTAAAGAGTTACCATGTGCAAGTGTAGATGGGGGTGAGGCGCTTCAGTAAGGAGAGCTACAGATACGTGGTTTGTAAATATTGTTCATGTAAGTCTCAGAAATACCAGAAGGGATAGAGTTTTCTGCAGTGTCTTCAGATGAAGACACCAAGGCTCAAAAAGCGCTCATAGGTTGAAACTTGATGGTCACTTTTGTCTCAGAAACTGAGAAGTGGTTGCCCCTATGTGCCAGATGTGGGAGCCAATAACAGAAGCATCTGAAAAACAGGCAGGAACCACAACACTGAGATGGTGAGCTTGCTGGATGCTAGGACCTGATCTAGCTCAGCATTCCTCAAAGTTTGAGGTGTGCACAAAAACCTGGCCGTTTGGATAAAATGCAGGCTTGGATGCATTAGGTCTGGATTGGGGCTTGCGATTGTGCTATTCTAACAAACTCCCAGGTGACACCCATTCTGCTGGCTCATGGACCACACTCTAGTAGTGAGACTCTAAGCCCTCAGTCTGACATCTGGCAAAAAGTTGATGCTCCCCGTTTCTTGAACGAACGGACAAATTAATTAATTGATTGATCAATCAGCCAAAGTTGACATTTCTGCAATTATAATAAAAATCAGGAGTCAACAATCTGTGTCTTCTTTCAAGCCTAAATCTCTTTTGTTAACAGATTATTGCTTTCTCTTATTTTGCTCTCTGGATGGTCACACTGAGATCTTTTCATCTCTTTTCTAGTTAATAAAAGTCATTGGCACGGTGACAGGAAGCACTGCTTCCCAGGCTAGGATATTTTAGAGACAACACTTGTAAGTAAGGATATCTTGAAATATTGCTGAAAAATTCTGACACTCGGGCATTAGGAATTTTCTCACTCATTTTTCTCCTTTCCTCCCTTCCTCTTCACTTTCTTTCTTTCTAACAAAAATGAACGTGAAGCACCTGGATTTCTGTGATTTCTATTGTCTCTTGTTTCCAATCTCCGTATGTGGCACTCCAGAGGACAGGATTGCTCCTCTGAATGCAGCAGACCTCTTCCCCCCACCTTATTCCACCCAAAACCCAAACAAAGAAATCACTCTAAAAGCAATTCTGACAATTTCCCCACTCAGTGTCAACTAACCCACTATTTCTGAATTAGGTATGCAAATTTATCACCCAGATCAGCAAAAGCGGGAGGCCATCCGTGGGTGTGGGGACTTAATGAGCATTTTATTACCTTCAACACAGTGCTTCCTGGCCTGCCCAGTTAGCATTTCGTGAACACTGCTTGGAACTAATGAGATCATCCCAAACCTCTTTGCTCTCCAGGTCCTCTGGGGAAAACAAAAAAGTGCTGGAGGAAAGGGAAATGAGGGCCCTGTCAGGACGGATGGCATCTGCTTTTCTGAGTTTTCTTATTTGTGCCGTATCTTTTGAATTCTAAGTAAAAGGCTCGGAGAAGCTAGGAAAATGTCTCAATGCCATCCTGAGGATGTTTTTCTCTAAATTCAAATAATAAAGTGAAAAATAGGTATATAATAGGTACATATATATATATATATATATATATATATATAAATGCCATATGTATACAATGAGTTTAATAAAACCAATGACCTGACTGAGTGCATTGAAGCACAGTCAACAATAACAGTGAAATTAGCTGCCCTTCCATACTTCTAATCAGTCACAAAGGGGAATTGGGTGCTTCCCACTACAATAACAATAATAATTTCTATATCATAGTATTTATTAATATAAAATACTATAGAATTATATATTATTATTTATTAATAATAATGAGTATATTATTCTAAAAGTTATTTGAAAGGTTATAAAGCCATGGAATTACAGCAATTCAGAAAAGGAAAGGAAAAAGAAAAAGCATTCCCACTCCCATCATTTTAACACAATCGTAGTGAGTGTTAAATTTTATTTTCTTCCTACCATTTCATTATGCGCATCCTATTTCACAGGTATGTACATAGTAACCTTGTAATTTTGTGTCCAGACTTTTTTCACTTGCTGTTTCCACATACCTTTATAAGCATTTTTCTATACTATGATCTGACATTTATGCTGATTAATTTTAATAGCTTTGTGATGTTTTTTTATCAAGTAAATATAAACAGTTTTTATTAGTAAATCTACTCTAGTGTCTCCCATTAATAGTCAAAAGTTTTCAAAGGTAGAGAAATACCTTTGAAATAGTGCCTAGACTTCGACTCCAAGATTTAAAAGTTGGTGTTCTCTTGTACACATTTTAAAATCTCAGGTAAGCCAGAGTGAAAAGAGGGTGTCAGTTGACTCGGATTCTTTGACTGGCTCAACCAGTCATACTGCTTTCAACACCCTGCTTCTTGTTAATCTTCAGTGCCTATGAAATCAGTGACAACTATTTCTCTTACCTTAAAGTGCTGTGGGGAGGACTCCACGTGGAGAAGCACATTTACATCTTGAAAGCACATATGCAACATATTGCAATGTCATCTGGTTATTGTCATTTTATGCTATTCTGTAAGGCTCTTGCAATGCCTTTCGTCTTGAAAAGGCCGGGAAGCCTAGGCAGATACTGGAAAGTACCATTATCAATAATAAAATTCAAAAGCAAGCAAATAAACAACTTGGCTAGCTGATTTCCAGAAGAATGTCAGCATAAGCCGTGGTGGGCTTTGACTGCAACTTCTGGGGCTGCACAGAAGGTCACCTTCTCTTGGACCCTCAGATACTCTCTGCCCCAGAGTCCATCTTTCCCTCTCAGTCACGTTGTCAACTTGGACTCCATGTTCTTTTTCTAGCTGGGGTCCTGTGTCTCTCTTTATCATAGGCTTGACTGTCATTTAATTTCATGTTTTTCTTCTGGTTTAGACTAGACAGGATTTCAGATTCATGAGGGCTGTGTAGAAAGCGAAGGCAAGCCAAGCTACATGACTTTAGAAGCAATCGCTTGTAAAATTAAAGAATCAGATTTTACACTGCTGATAAATTTTGACATTATTATTTTGACATTATTATGTACAAAATATCTCTCTGTCTCTCTCTGATCTCAGCAAGTATGTGAGAGTCAGAAATAAAATCTCTCTTACCACTTACACATAACCGCAAACCACCAGACTCAATTAAGTGTGACATACCGGTGAATACTGTTATAACAAGAGCCACAAAGGGATAAAACATAGAGAAGAAATCATCGATGAAAGTAATATACATGACGATTTTATCTCAAAAATAACAGCAAGGTGGTTACTATCTAACAGCACTTTGTGTTACATCTTTCTTCTGCTAATGGACACAGCACAATCTGGAGCATCAAAGGAAGAATTAATACAAGTGGAAAACTGCCACTCATAACTAGTTTTTCCCAGTAAGACATTATTCCTTTTTTTCCATTTGTTGACTTTCAAAATTATTTTGCCAATGTTTTCAGAGAATTACTTGTCTCACAAATGCCTTCCAGTAAGTCAAGTTTCTTTTCTTGAAACTTGAAACTTCTTCCCCATTCACACAAATTAATAGGCCAACTGTCACTTGTGTTGCTTTTGGCTCTAGGTGCCTGCCTGGGCTCCCTGCATCTCTATGTTCTCCTCTTATTCCCAGTCTGCCTTGCAGTTAGTTTGGGCCATGTGACCATTTTTGGTCAATGGACTGAGAATAGAAGTGACTGTTAAACCCGGTGTGCCTCATCCATCCTTTTTCTCCCACTGCTGCAGCACCTTGTTGGGGGTGGAGGGGCATTCTTTCCTGATGGAGATTCCGTATTGAAAGAGGTATAAGATAAGAGATAGCTGTTGAACCCCCATGCAACTGTGATACAAGTGAAAAATAAACTTTTTTTTTTTGCGGTACACGGCCCTCTCACTGTTGTGGCCTCTCCCGTTGCGGAGCACAGGCTCCGGACGTGCAGGCTCAGCAGCCATGGCTCACGGGCCCAGCTGCTCCGTGGCAGGTGGTATCCTCCCGGACCGGGGCACGAACCCGTGTCCCCTGCATCGGCAGGAGGACTCTCAACCACTGTGCCACCAGGGAAGCCCAAAAATAAACTTTTAGTGTATCAAGCCACTGAGATTTCAGAGCTTCTCTGTTGCACACATTAGCATTCAGTAACCTGACTAATACAGCTTTGCAACAAAGCAGGTTCAAATGCCCAAATGATTTGGGTAAAGGACACATCTGCATATCTTGCCAGTATTTCACACAGAGAACTGTGTCTGCTGCATAGATAATTTAAATTCACTGCTCAATTATTTTCAAGAGATTGTTTTTGTAACATGAATTTTCCTCAGTTGCCAAAATTATCTCTTTGCCTCATCTTAGAATGTTTTAGTTCTGTATGTGGTCATTTTTACTAGGCTGTTAGATGCTGACTAACTGACACTCTGTGATTAGTTTTTATCTCTGATGTGACATGACCTATTAAAGTGTTCTTGCAATGTGTGGTTGGTACCAAATATATGGCTTATAAATGAATGAATGAATACACTCATTTTCAATATCTATCTCATTTTCAGAAATGACAGTTTAATGATTTAATTCATTGTAAGATACATAGTGGAGTATTATTAGGCTATGATGTATAATTGGAAGAGAGGAGGAAGCAGAATCTTAAGTTCTGAGTCTAAATCTCACCTCCACAAACCAGCTGCAAGACTTTCTGCAGGATATCTGTGTTCTCTCAGCCTGTAACTCCACTCCCCCTAAAAGAGAAAATGCGGGGATATTTCATTGGGTTTTTATGAAAATTAAATGTATGAAAGTACCTGAGATCTCATAAGACACACAGTAAAGGAATTTCTCAATAAACACCAGTTATTCTCGATAAGCATATTCTTTAGCGGAATCACAGCCTCACCTAAGAGATTAAAAAAAAAAACAAAAAACCTCCAGTTCAGACGTTTTATGGCATATGACCACCAGATGGCACCGTTGAGTCAATAGCAAAGACTCCTGGAAGAAAGGGGAGAAAATGTCAATTCTGAAAGTCTAAAAATGTATATCCACTGTGATCACAACACAGATAGATGCTAAATATTATGAGATCTGTGCTGTATGTTTTCATTTTTATTGACTTCTAATACTTAGAAAATACTTAGAACATAATTCACCATTGGCAGATTGTTATTATTATCATCATCATCATTATTATGAGCAATGGAAATGGAGACATACTTTATTTTTTTTAGCCCAGGGTTGTTTATCAGAGAATTATCAGGCTTTCACAAAGAGAAAAGTTTCAAATTCCTTTTCTGGAGGACACATAGATATGGCCAGGACAGAAGAAAGGTCCTTCTCATAAAGATTGGTCCCTGAATGACAGGAAGGAGAGTGAACCCCGTTCCTCTGGGCAGCCGTGCAATATGAAATGAGCTGATATAGTCCTAAGGCATGCCTGTCATTTGTCCTCAACTCTGGGTCTTCCCAAGAAGGGACCTTCTCTTAGTCCCTTGGAAACTCCCCTGAAAGCCCTGGCTTCTGAACTCCTGTGCTCCACAGACACTGTTCTATCTCCTCCATCTCCTGGCCCTTTGATTCAGGTTGACAATCACTTAGCTCCATCTGCCTCTCTGCCCTGTGAGCTAGTGAGGGCTTCACATACCTGTGGGCTGAGGAGGAAAAGGAGGAGAGTGTCACTTCATTAAAAAAAAAAAAAATTGAAATATTTTAAACATTTAGAAAAGCATGGCACACAACAACATCTCTGTACTCACCACCTTCATGTAGCAAATGTTATCATTCCATCATATTTATTTCAGCTGTTTAAAAAAACTGTAGACAGCTAAAATCTTCACCCACCATTCTATTTTCTTCTTTCTCTCTACACAGAGAACTATTACCAGGGAATTGGTAAGTGCCTTGTAATGCATTTATTGATTCTTTGGCTATTTATTTATATAATGGCTCTGAAGGTAATTCTGTGAGGTGTACCTGCTTTTTCTGCTTTGGAAAACTAGAGAATGAGACAGGCAGAGGTAGAATCATTCAGTGTTCACTTACCCTTCCTCCCTCCCTGCACCCAGAGGCCTATGCTGTGTCTGTCTGACCCCATCTTTCTTTCATGTTCTCATTCCTCAGGATGCTGCATTGAAAGGTGCATGCTATTTAATCTCAAAGGGCATAGATTTAGTTCCAACTTGTCTATGAATACACTGGAAGACCTTGGGCAAATCGCATCATTTCTCTGAGCTGCATCAAGTTATCAATATACAGTGTCTGAAATATAACACTGTTTTTATGGGGATCATTAATTTAGTCTACAATTACGTATTATAGATTTTTATGGCAATGGAAAATTATGCATTTCTAGTGCTTGGCATTAGAAATGCAAACTCAAATAATACAGTATCTGTAGGAAAATAAATCCCCTTCTTGAGTGGAAAACAGGAGTATTAAAAACAATTACTATCTGATGTGATCAGTATTATAATTTAGGTATTTATTAATTGCTGTGGGAATCCTGGAGAGGAAAATATTAGTTGTGTCCTTAGGCATCAAATGGAGCTTTATTGTTGTTGTTTGGTTTTGATTTTGATTATTTTAGGGTGACAATCTGAGTTGTGCGACACAGATGTGTTGGGGAAAAAAGATAGTGAAATCAACATAGATATGACACTTATTAATGCCTGGCACCAAACATATCCAGTCTCACTTCCTTTCTCATCTATCCATTTGTATTCTGTTTTTCCTTTCTTTATCCAGTGCTTATACTATGCTTGGTATTAAGAAAATTACATTTTGTTCCTGTTTTCCAGATAATGAAGCTGAGACTCGGAGAGGAAAAACAAAGCATCCAAGATCACAGGACATATAAGGACTGCAAGCACGTCCCCACACCCTCTCACGGCACCGCCTGGGTCAGGAGGGGTGAGTGGGTATGGGGGCTTGGAGGTATAGGCTCAACCTCCACTCAGTCCCCTCTGAATCAAAGTCATTCGGGGATAACTCTTCAAGTCAAAACTGGCCTTATGCTAGTGGTATTCTTTGCCAGCATCTCACGGTGTACCTCCTCCCTCCTTCTAGAAGCTCTCAGCTCCCCTGGCTTCTAAGAGCCCACCTCTCTTGACATTTCTGTACCTCCTCCCACATGCTCTCAGCTTCCCCAGAGGCCCACACCTTGCAGGTGGCTACATCCAGGTCCCGTCTGAAGTCCATGTTTCTTTTACTTTACCCCTTGCACGGCTGCTCTCACGGTTTCAACCCCAACCTCTACGCCAAGCCCTGGAGCCAGCTCTGTGTCTCATCGTCGGGTCACAATTTGAGCTTCTTAATTAGAGAAACTTTCCTGACTCTCAGAGAGTCAGGTCTCAATCTCATATCCTTCATAACACTAATTATAATGTTAAATTATCTAACTTGATGTGGTTATTTGTTTAAGAGCTATCTCCTCTTCCAAACTCTAAGTTCTATGAAAATAGACTATCTGTTTAGCTTGAAACTACATATCCATTGCCCAGCATGACAACTGTACATAGTAAGTGCTAAATAAGTATTTGTTGAAACACTCGCAGTGAAAGAAAACCAAGTTCTCAGATATTCATCTTTATTTTATACCATAGCATTTTTGTGAATTCTTAACCCACACATCTCACTTACCCCTTAATGCCAGACAGACACGTCACACACACACAGGAGGAAGGTCTACATTTAAATCTGCCTTCCTATATATTCTCTCAATGGCTAAATGGCTTTGGGCCCCATGGTCCACTTGGACAACCACCAGCCTAGGTTTCTACTTCATCAGAGACTTCTCTGTATCCCTCTTCTCCTCCATTCAAATAATCATCCATTCACGCTGACTGTCCTACTAAATATTTTGCAAATCTCTCCCCTTCCTTTCGTCACATCCATATGATTATGAACCTACTTCAAACCCCCATGTTCTCCCATCAGTAGCAATAGCCTTTATTTAAAGCTACCCTTTTGAGTCTGGTTTTCCAAACTTCATACTTCTGTGTACCACCTTCAGAATACATTTTGCTGTATTCATCACATCTCCGTAGCAACTCTACTGTTATTTAGGTTATTAAAAATAGAGTTGGGGGCTTCCCTGGTGGCGCAGTGGTTGAGAGTCCGCCTGCCAATGCAGGGGACACGGGTTCGTGCCCCGGTCCGGGAAGATTCCCACATGCCACGGAGCGGCTGGGCCCGTGAGCCATGGCCGCTGAGCCTGCGCGTCCGGAGCCTGTGCTTTGCAACGGGAGAGACCACGCAGTGAGAGGCCCGCGTACAACCAAAAAAAAAAAAAAAAAAAAAAAAAAAATAGAGTTAGATCTTCTTTTTAAATCTAGTTAAATGTTTGCTAAGCCATAATATAAATGAATACAATTTTCATATACTAGTCATCATTTTTCTGATTAAAATGATTAGTATATTTCTAAACATTTCATATATGTTTAGAAATGTTTAGAAATTTCTAAACATTTCATATACATTTATGTGATAAACATATAATCATTAACATTAAAAATATTAATTCAAATGCTACCTAAAATCATGTCACTTCACACATCCCTTGTGGAGCATGTGACACATTCCCCAAATGCTGACTTGGTTTACTGTGTACGGTTCATGTTATAAGGGCCTCTCCCTTGTATCTAGTTGAACATTCTATGTCCTATCTAATTGAGTCATTATAGCAACATCTGTCATAAGTATGGTTATCTCTATTTTACAAAAGACAAAATGAGAGGTTAGGGATGTTAAGTAGTGAGCCCAGTGATAAGTAAGGGACCCGGATAAGAAGCTAGCTCTGAATGATGGATCCCTATTTG
Source organism: Aethalodelphis obliquidens (assembly GCF_003676395.1). NCBI lineage: Eukaryota > Metazoa > Chordata > Mammalia > Artiodactyla > Delphinidae > Aethalodelphis > Aethalodelphis obliquidens. The sequence goes on from NW_020837950.1 coordinate 35,939,008, forward strand.
GCTCAGGACACTGCTGTCCCTACTTTAGCTGTTGGTCATGTTCCCTTCAGTCCTGAACACTTGGATTCCTTGTGTCACACCCTTCAATGTCACCCTATTGTTTGCAGAAAAAAGCCTGTATACCTTAGCACAATAGATCAGACCTCATAGGCACAGTGCTTTACTACCTGTCCTGTCTCATCTTTCACTTTGCCCTGCCTTGTGCTCTGTGCTACAGGAACTCTGACCTGCTGGCCGGAGGTCACACTTCTGTATGATTTTTGGCTTCCAGCCTCTCTTAATTCTGTCCCCTATGGATGGAAGGCTCCTCTCTCCACTGCTCTGCTCATCCTTCTGTGCCCTCTCTTCCCTCTTCTCCTCTGTTAACACGTATATGTAGCATCACCTCATTTATTATTTTTATATTTTTTACATCTTTATTGGAGTATAATTGCTTTACAATGGTGTGTTAGTTTCTGCTTTATAACAAAGTGAATCAGCTATACATATACACATATCCCCATATCTCTTCCCTCTTGCGTCTCCCTCCCACCCTCCCTATCCCACCCCTCTAGGTGGACACAAAGCACCACGCTGATCTCCCTGTGCTGTGCGGCTGCTTCCCACTAGCTATCTATTTTACATTTGGTAGTGTATATATGTCCATGCCACTCTCTCACTTCATCCCAGCTTACCCTTCCCCCTCCCTGTGTCCTCAAGTCCATTCTCTATGTCTGCATCTTTATTCCTGTCCTGCCCCTAGGTTCTTCATGATCTTTTTTTTTTTAATTCCATATATATGTGTTAGCATATGGTATTTGTTTTTCTCTTTCTGACTTACTTCACTCTGTAAGACAGTCTCTAGGTCCATCTACGTCACTACAAATAACTCAATTTCGTTTCTTTTTTTTTTTTTTTTGCGGTACATGGGCTTCTCAGTGTTGTGGCCTCTCCCGTTGCGGAGCACAGGCTGCAGACGCGCAGGCTCAGCGGCCATGGCTCACGGGCCCAGCCGCTCCACGGCATGTGGGATCTTCCCGGATCAGGGCATGAACCCATGTGCACTGCATCCGCAGGCAGACTCTCAACAACTGCGCCACCAGGGAAGCCCTCATTTCTTTTTATGGCTGAGTGATATTCCATTGTATATATGTGCCACATCTTCTTTACCCATTCATCTGTCAATGGACACTTAGGTTGCTTCCATGTCCTGGCTATTGTACATAGAGCTGCAATGAACATTGTGGTACATGACTATTTTTGAATTAAGGTTTTCTCAGGGTATATGCCCAGTAGTGGGATTGCTGAGTCGTATGGTAGTTCTATTTTTAATTTTCTGAGGAATCTCCATACTGTTCTCCAGAGTGGCTGTATCAATTTACATTCTCACCAACAGTGCAAGAGGGTTCCCTTTTCTCCATACACTCTCCAGCATTTATTTATTTATTTATTTATTTATTATTATTATTATTTTTGTGGTACGCAGGCCTCTCACTGTTGTGGCCTCTCCCGTTGCGGAGCGCAGGCTCAGTGGCCATGGCTCACGGGCCCAGCCACTCCGCGACATGTGGGATCTTCCCGGACCGGGGCATGAACCCGTGTCCCCTGCATTGGCAGGCGGGCTCTCAACCACTGCACCACCAGGGAAGCCCCAGCATTTATTGTTTGTAGATTTTTTGATGATGGCCATTCTGACTGGTATGAGATGATACCTCATTGTAGTTTTGATTTGTATTTCTCTAATGATTAGTGATGTTGAGCATCATTTCATGTGTTTGTTGGCAATCCGTATGTCTTCTTTGGAGAAACATTTATTTAGGTCTTCTGCCCTTTTTGGATTGGGTTATTTGTTTTTTTGATATTGAGCTGCATGAGCTGCTTGTAAATTTCAGAGATTAACCCTTTGTCGGTTGCTTCATTTGCAAATATTTTCTCCCATTTGGAGGGTTGTTTTTTCATCTTTATGTTTTCCTTTGCTGTGCAAAAGCTTTTAAGTTTCACTAAGTCCAATTTGTTTATTTTTGTTTTTATTTCCGTTTCTCTAAGAGAAGCCTCACCTCATTTATGATGCCCTCTGAGAGCTCCTTCTCCAGTTCCCAGGGTGGGTTGCTGTGTTTCTCCTAGCACTGCCTGCATCTGTATCTCACCTTACCACATTATATTACAACTACCTGCTGTGTTTTCAATTTCCTCCCAAAGACGATGTCCCCTGCAGAGAAGACCTGTGTTTGTTGTTTACTTACTTCTGTGTCCAGCAAACCTAACCTAACATTTCTAGGTTCAATAAATCTGAAGTAAGTACATGAACCAATTCTATTTAATGAAAATTTTCATGAGAATAGGTACTCAGCTCCATTTTTGTATTAGTTGCCCACGTAAGTATTTGTTGAAATAGAATATAGAAACATCTATTGCACTTAGGACATTCCTGTTATTCTGATCTAATTTAAAACCAGATTCTTTTTTGAAGAATTTTAGTTGGCTTTCAGAAACAGTATTAAACCATGTGGCCATCTTGTTGTCCTTGTTTGTAGAAAGGGGGCACTCTTTAGGCCTCTGTGGTTTGTTCCTTTAAGAACCTGACCGTTCAGCCTTCCAAGAAGCAGGGCTTCTGTTTCTGTTGATGAAAAGATTGCCCTGGGAAGCACCTTCCCAAATTCTGCCTGCTCAACTTTTGGATTCTCGCCCGGTGCTTGATAACTCTTTTTAATTAGCCCCTTGGTGATCTTCCCTCTCTCCAAAACTACTATTTTGTTGCAGAGAGACAAGGACAATCTCTTTTCCCCGAGAGATAATCCTGGATCCCCACTGCAGAATCAGATGACTGTTGTAATGGGTTTCAGAGGCTCTTGTTATCAGTGACTGCCGTTCATTGTCTGGTGACACGTGTGGGTCACGAGTTCTTTATTTTGAATAAGACTATTTTTGCAATCATTTTCATCCCCTGCTCTTTTCATCCCCTGCTCTTTTTTTCCTAGTAGATTTGTGTTTCCTCTGCCGGATGAAATGTTACCCAGACCTGGGGATTTAGCAAATGTCGATTCCAGTTTAGCTTTACTCAAAGCGTCAAACTACCTCAGACAGAACTAGTTCCTTCTCCCAAATGGGGCAAAGAGGGCATCATTTCATTCCTATTTCTATGAAGAGAAATAAAGATTGAGATAGAATTGAGCTTGCTGTAAGTTTCTCTCCTGCTAAGAAGCTTGTTCAGGGGGACACAGGACATGGCTCCCTTATCTTTGCATTTTCTGTGCTTGCACCCAGCGGGCTGTTTAAGTATCTGTTGAGATGAATGAAAACAAAATGATTGATCTCTCTGTCTCCAGATTTTCCCATCTTTGGCAGAGGGACCTTCATAAAACAAAGATCTGACCTATCTGCTCGGCCTGACTATGGAAATCCCCTGGGATCTGGCATCGTGTGCTGCTCCATTTTCATCTTTTCTTGCTCCTTACTTGGCATCTGAACCCTTTGGAGCCCATATGGGGCTGCTTGAGCCCGATCTCCAAGCCCATCATGCCCACCTTCTGACTCTGCTCTGTGTTCTGAGCATGACTTGTGTTTATCATACCCTAAGACGTCAAAGATCTTACTGCCAAGTGGTCAAGTGTTAGGACCACTTCGAAGGGTGGGAAGGACATAATGCCACATCCAGTGGTATTATAAATGGACATTTATGATACCACTGGATCACTTCGAAGGGTGGGAAGGATCTGGTTTCTCTTATTCAAAGTCGCATTCTGGGGAATTCCCTGGTGATCCAGTGGTTAAGACTCCCAGCTTCCACTGCAGGGGATGCGTGTTCCATCCCTGGTTGGGGCACTAAGATCCCACAAGCCACATGGTGCAGCCAAAAATTAAAACAAAACAAAAAAAAAACCAGACAGTTGTATTCTGGGGGGGCTTCCCTGGTGGCGCAGTGGTTGAGAGTCCGCCTGCAGATGCAGGGGACACGGGTTCGTGCCCTGGTCTGGGAGGATCCCACATGCCACGAAGCGGCTGGGCCCGTGAGCCATGGCCGCTGGGCCTGCGCGTCCGGAGCCTGTGCTCCACAACGGGAGAGGCCACAACAGTGAGAGGCCCTCGTACTGAAAAAAAAAAAAAAAAGTCGTATTCTGGGCGTCTGGTATAGTGTATGGCACAGAGTAGGTGTCGAGCCAGCCAATTATCTATTAAATGTGTAAGGGGTGAATGAAGGAGCCCACACTCTTTTTACAATGCCCTCCCTTGCCCTTCTACCTGCTCCTCTCCTTCATCTGCTGTCTCAAACTCGTGGTCTGCTTTTCAGTTCAGATACATATTGCTATGGCAGCCTTCTCAGATCAAGCCCCTGACACTTGGATGAAATCTTCCTTCTCTGTGACCCCATAATGCCTTTGCAGACATTTCTCATTGTCTTTCACACCCCATTGTAAATCTCTCTTTATTGGTCTCTCTCCCTATCCTATAGGATTACGGATGTCTAAAGGTGGAAGTTTTAACTGAGTCATGCTAGTTTTCCTGACTTTAGGGGCTCTACTGTAGGAGGCACTGAAGATATTTCAATTGAAGAGATGACCAAGAAAATATGTAAAGTTTTACAGCAATACTATATCCTGTGAAAGTGGGAAGTCAGCCCAAACAACAGGGATCAATTGAAATACCACTATCTGTCTGGTGAGATGAAACTCGGAAGAAAAGAAGCAACACAACTAAAGGAACAGATCATAGATCTGCTGGTCCTTGGGGTCTAGGAAATGCTTTTGCAACTCCTCCATTGATTCCCAGAGACCTGCTGGGACTCAGGTGATAATTAACAATGTGCAGACAAAGACAACAAGGGAAATGAAGCATCTTTTAAATATATTCAAAGCCAAATGTCTTCAGCAGGGATATCAGCAAGTAATTTCCCAGAAGAGATGACAGCTACTGCTAAAGGGTGCTGGGACGAGGAAGTGAACAAAAGGATATGTTTTAGTTACAGAAGGCTGCACAATATCTGACTGCAAGCTATTGTTCCTGAGAAAAAATGGACATTTATAATACCTGATTATTTTGGTGTTCTGGAGACCAATTTCAATGTGTGTGTGTGGTGATTCCCACACCAACAATCAATTCTCCAGACACCAGCTAGTGTCCTACAATTCAACTCAAATTTTGACAGTATCTACCTGAAAATAGAATCAGATCTCACAGGTTAAGGGCTCAGTCCTACAAGACTGCCCCCACTCCCCACTTCAGATGCTAGTTGCTAGCCCAGGTTGTTACCTGTGCTTCTGTTCCACTGGCTATGAATCATGGGTTCTCACAAAGTCCTCCTCAGGTTTGATTAATTTGCTAGAAAGGCTCACAGGACTCAAAGAAATATTTTACTTACTAGATCACCAGTTTATTATAAAAGGATATAACTCAAGAACAGCCAGATGGAGGAGATGCATAGGGCAAAGTAGGATCCAAGAGCATGAAGCTCCCTTGTCCTCTCCAGGTGCATCAGTGTCCCAGCACCGCCATACATTCACCAACCCAGAAGCTTTCCAAACCCCGGTCCTTTTAGGTTTTGATGGTGCATTCATTACATAGTCATGATTGATTAAATCATTGGCCATTAACAATTGATTCAACTTCCAGCTTCTCTCCTTTCCCTGGAGGTTGGGGGAGGAAGCTACTGAAAGTTCCAACCCTTTAATCACGTGGTTGGTTCCCCTGGCAAGCAACCCCCATTCTTAAGTTACCTAAAGGCTTTCCAAAAATCACCTCATTAACAAAAGATACCTTTATATCTCTTATAAGAAATTCCAAGCATTTTAGGATCTCTGGGGGAGGAACAGGGTCAAAGAACAAATATTGTTCTTATTATAAATCACAGTATTTTTTTTTTTTTTTTTTGCAGTACGCGGGACTCTCACTGTTGTAGTCTCTCCCGTTGCGAAGCACAGGCTCCGGACGCGCAGGCTCAGCGGCCATGACTCACGGGCCTAGCTGCTCCGTGGCACGTGGGATCTTCCCAGACCGGGGCACGAACCTGTGTACCCTGCATCGACAGGTGGACTCTCAACCACTACGCCACCAAGGAAGCCCCTATCATTGTTTTATAGATGAGGAAAATGAGACTTCATGGCTGAAATTGTTAATTTTGCCTATTTTGCTGTAGAAACATGGAATCCATGGCAATACAAGGTAGTGGTTAGTGGTATGCACTTGAAGTCAGGTTAACCTCAACTGCAATCGATTTTCTGCCCACAATTGACTGTGTCACTTTAGTCAAGTTATTTCATGTCTCTAATCCTCATTTTTTCCCCCTGCAAAACAGGACAAGTTATGGTATCTTCCTCATGGAGCTGTTGAAAGAATGAAATGAGCCAATGCAAGTAAAGCACAATAGAGTTAGTTATTATTTTGATGGAAAAAATGATAGATAAGAGCTCTTCAAACTTGTTTTGACAGAGCTAATGGGAAATCTTCAAACCCTTATTGGGGTATTTGTCCAAATTGTTTGCCTGTGCAGGAGTGTGCATGCCTGTCCTCTGTGCCAGCCTGATGGTGAGTTTGTGGTTTTTCTGCTCCCACAGTCCTGACCCTTACTGGTCATCTGACCCCCAGCCCACCTGACTTAACATTCACACAATTCCAGAGCAATCACACCTAATCAAGGGGTTTAAGGAAAGGACAGGAAGGGAGGGGAGGGAGAATTTATTTTCCCACTTTTTCAACGTGGCTAGAGAAAAATCCCAAGTCTGTTTTCTTCAGCCATTTCCCTGGCTTTGTGCCATTGTCTTAATACCGTCTATACACACGATTCATATGCTGTTAAACTTGGTACAGTCATCACTGAAACAGAGCCTTGCTTCAATATCTGTAACTTGATAAAGGTTACCTGGTAATAAATGTTAGATTTAGGAATCATCCAGGAAAGTCATTATGGGTCTCAGGTTATCAAATTAATTAATTCACTCTAAATCAGTTAAGAAACACCTACCATATGCCAGGTATTTTACAAGGTGCTTGGGGACAGGATGTCACTCCTGATCTTAAATATTTATAGCCCAGTAAGTCATATCAAAGGAGTTATAATGTATATACATAAAACGTAATAGGAGCTCAAAATGCAGGCACTTACAGATGTGGGATTCAGTTGTCTTTCCATCCTTACCACCCAATACATAGCTGTGAAATTGAACTGAAATCCTAATTATGTAATATTGCATTATCTTATATTGAGTTTCATCCAATAGACATGGTATAGGCAAATGAGTCAAATGAAGCTCAAATAACCAAACTTACAGGTTTAGCTCTACTTACAAACAGGTTAAGTTATAGGAAGCTAAAAATTTTAAGTTTTAAAAACAAAGTTCTCAGTTCATAAGTTCAAAAGTGACCCTACATAAGACTTCACTAAATCCTAGTGTTGGTGAAGTGTTGTCGGCAAGCTTCAACTCTGCTGTTTGCAGACCCCAAACGGAAAGAGACATATCTTGAATCTCCAACAAGGAGAAGGAGAAATGGGTAAACTTTTGGATAATTTGAAATTGCAACGGCCATTCTGGAGAAACTTTGTTTTACATAAGTCGACCTTAAGGACCACCCTTAGAAACAGAGGATCTCAAACATCTCAGAGAGAATGAATTGCATTCTTCGGTATGCAGAAACTTCTAAAAGACAAAATGACTCCAATAAATAGCTCTAAAAGGATTCTTACAGCAGGCAAAAAATAAATAAATAAATAAAAGGCTTTAGCCATCTCAGTAAGTAGTAGGTAACCTTAATTTATTCTGATTATATATGATTTGAATCCAACTATTCTTTTATAAATTGGTGCGTTGTGTATTATTGCACCTATCTCATGGCTAAAAGATCTCTGTTTGCATCTGTCTATATGTTTGTTTTTGTATCTACACATGTATGTAATAGATGTGAGATATTTTTCCACGTCTGGATGGCAAAATTAATTTACAAAGCACTCTATTTTGGTGGTTTAAAAGCAAGTACTTGTAAAGACTGGTTATTCTAAAACTCTCAGAAATATAGAAACAAACCCAAATGTTTTTCAAGTTCACATGATCTGGGACAATCTTTGGTAAATAAAAACTAGTTGAATTTGTTGGTTTAATTAAAATAGGCATGGCTTTAGAGTTATCAGCATTAAATATAATGTAAATAAACAACTTGTATTCTACCTGTACTTATTAGTCAAATGAGTTCACGCTAACTCTTACAGAATTTGTCAGCAGGAAAAATAGCTTGGGATGATGGCTGACCTTACTTAATGTCTCATGAAGTTTTCATGAGTAATATAAACATAATTGTTGGGAGCAAGTGATAGATACAAATGAAATAAGAGTTTTTAGGTGAACCCTTTAACAAATTATGTTTTATGGTGTGTGTAGTTAAAACGTTTCTCATATCTCTTTGTTAACTTGAAACTTAGAGTTTTTCTAAGTTTAATTAAATGATGGGAAACTCTTGAATATATAGATAATTTTCAAATATGATAAAATACTAAAATATTCATTACTGAACATAGGTTATCTACTTTGGATTTCGTATTACTAAGGAAATAGATATTTGGGTCTATTAGTAAATATGTCTTAATATATTGAGAAATTACACTATGAGGAAGCACAAGCTTCTGGAAAGTATGGAAGGCATTTTTAATTTTACACAGAATGCTAGTGTAAGACATTCTACTATTGTTTACTTCCTAAACTTTAACTGGAAATTAAAGTTTTGAGATTTAAAGATTCTAATATATATAATTAAAATACAGAAATAATAAGGAAAATATCTCCATATGCAAGGAAAATAGAATGTGGTTTTGGTTAAGAAAAGTTATGAGGAATGAAGATGCATTTTTCATAAGGGAAATGAGAGTAACTTTGTCTAAACTAGAACTTCTGATTATTTCAGAATGAGAAGGAAGGAAATGAAGGACAAACTTAATATATACAGAAAGAAAGAGAGAAAGAGGGAAAGAGAATTAATCGAGCTGGCTAAAACTGAATTGTTATTATAAATGTTTTTAAGAATTAAGCTTTAACATAAATGGTGTACTTATGTAAAACTAAAACTCAACTTTCCTTCACTTGCTAGAAGAACAAAGCTTTATTGAACCGTTGGTCTGTTCCTGATAAGAAATTGTAAAGGTTTTTCTTTTTAAGTAATTTGCCTAGAAAGCAAAGATTCTGTGCTTTAGAAAAATAATTTCCTGTTTTAATGTTGTATCAATCAGGTCTTTGATTATTTTAAGAAAACTGAATTTTTTCAATAGTAAGAACTGAGTATAGCTAACAACTATGTAACCTTCTGTATTTGTCTTTGATATCTTTTATTAACACTTTGGTCAGAGAGCTAACTAAATCTTGTGTTATAATAAATCTGTGATTGTATTTAGTCAAGTGTTTTGAAATCTTTTGATATTTTTGACAAACTCCCCAAATTCTAAATAAATTCTTTTTGACCTTGAAATAACTTTGAAATCTTATAGAGGACCCCGGCAACATTTCAAAAGATGTGTTCTCTTGCCTTATAAAAAGAGAGATGTTGGGCTTCCCTGGTGGCGCAGTGGTTGAGAGTCCGCCTGCCGATGCAGGGGACACAGGTTCGTGCCCCGGTCCGGGAAGATCCCATGCGCCGCAGAGTGGCTGGGCCCGTGAGCTGTGGCCGCTGAGCCTGCACGTCCGGAGAGGCCACAGCAGTGAGAGGCCCGTGTACTGCAAAAAAAAAAAAAAGAGTTTTTTTTTTTAAAAAAAGAGAGATGTTATACTAATTAGGCTTCTTTGGACTAAATTACATGGGAAGTGTTGCCAAATAAGTGACAATAAAACTTCTTAGGTTATATTGTATAGGTGAATGTTATTAATATAAGTTGTTTTAGAAATTGCATAAAATTCCTAAAAGTCTAATACATCCCAGTATAATGTTATCACTTGTAATTCTAGTTAGAATGCTGTGTGTTACAGAAAAAAAAAAAATTTCTTTGTCAGTTCCATTGTAGTGAATTCTCATTTGATCTTTGACAATGGGCAACTAGTAAATGGGCAACTAATAAATGACCTTCTTACTACTAAATCTCTTACCTTCTGAAATTGCTGTCTTCAAAATTGAGGCTTTCATTAAACAGACTGAATGTGAGTATCAAGGGAATGCCCCAGCTTACTATCACACAAGGACAGAAGCAACAGAATCTATAAAGATTGTGACACATGTGGATGAAGTCCATTCTGCTTCTGCAAAAGAAAAAAAAAAAATACCCCCTTACTGTCAGACTTTTGTCACCCTGATGTTCTTGTAACATGGCAACAGTCTACTCCTGAACTAGAGAAATTAAGACAGGTAAATAATGGCTGTTAATTAAATAGCCAAGGCTATGGGAGGCCCAAAACAGCTGCTTGGTTCTTCCCAGCTCCCTGGAAAACTCCATTTTTTCACAATCTCTAGTGATTGAGACACTCACTTCACTCGGCAAATTATATAAGTCTTAATGAAAACCTTGCAAATTTCTTGGAATTATCACTGTCCCTCTCACCTCTAATCATCAGTCAAGTCTATTGGTATACATCTTTCTGCTGATACCTTGTCTCTTGTTAGTATGAGCAGCTACTCTAAGTCTGTAATTTCTTATTCTTAAGTCTATCATCAACACGTTAAAGAGGCTTCCCTCAATCCCAATTCAGAAGATCCCATTGGTCACAATCTATAGCCTGCTGACTGGTATTCTGACAATGTCATAAGAGGAAGCCCTCAAGCTCCATTGGGAGGGACCTTACCAAATGGTCCTGACCACTGACACTGCTGCAGAACTGGAAGGCATTGAACCTTCAGTGTACATCTCACAACTAAAGAAAGCTTCACCTGATATCTGGTCCTGTACAAATGCTGGAGACCTCCGAATCAAATTGATGAGGAAGAGTAGCAGCTGACATTGATGTAAACTGTTTCTGTCCAACATGCCACATCAAGACTTCCAACTTTAGCTAAGCATGAAACCCTTTCTTTTTTACTTTCTTTCCTTTACTTCAGCATTGGCCTGAAGAGATAACACCCTCATTTGTATCTTCCAGGCCATTGCTAAGGGGAATAACTTCTAGAATTTTGGATGACTCTTTACTTAGGCTAGGAGGTTCTCTTCCCACATGTGCTAAAAATCTGATGGACCCCTGTCTTGAACAGGCAATTGTGCCCCAACAGGATTTATCTTTGTCTGTGATGGTTATCATTCTCCTTGGGTCTATGAATGCCTAGATGGCTGGTGCACAACTGGGCAATGCCTCTTAGGTTATTTAATTTTGCCCCTAACTGTTCTAGAAAGAAACTTTGAGGAGGCATTTATGATTCAGGAATCACTTCCTTTCGCAAGGCCATGTTTCCTTGATTGGGAGTAAATGCAAACGAGAATGTTATTAGAAGCCTCTTCTTAACTCTTAAAAGTATTGCAGAATCTGGTGCTAAAGCAATAGATGCCCAAGAAATTCCTTAGACTCTCTGGACAAGGTTGTTTTTGATAATCTCTTAGCCCTTTCTGAACAAGGAACAAACACCACCTGTTGCATGTGGATAAACTCCTCTAGGGAAGTAGAAACCCAATTGCATAAAAGTAAGGAACAAGTACATTGGCTATAAGAAATTTCACCAAACAATTTATGATCTTTTGATCTATTTAGCTGGTTACCTTCAGGTCTGGGCTCCTGATTTGGAATCATCATATAATTTGGAATTGTTATGTTACTTTTAGTTCTGTTTTGTATGATTATTTTTAAGTTTTTAACTTGTTGCTTGTTAAACTTTTAAAACAAACTAACAAAAACCTATACCCTATAAGGTGATGCTGGCACAAAGCGTGAAGTTGATTGCCAATGCTTATGACCTTGCTAAGATGTAGACTGCTTACATCTCATTATTATTTAAAGGTGATCTCAGTAGTTTCCCAATTCATGCACTTTTCCTCTGATGTGTACATGACACCCAGGAAAGGTCCTTGTTGGCACTGAGGAACAAAAGACACTGAATTTAGAAAACCTGATTTTGATCACTCATGCTTTTAAGAAAAGATCTTGATCAAACAGGAAATGTGAAAATAAATAAAGGAAACCTCATTTAAATTGGAGTTGGGAAGTGGAAGGTGGAGCTGTCAAGCCCAAACACTTATGCTGTCTGCAGACCTCAAACAGGAAGAGATGTATCTGACATCTCTGACAAGAAAAACGTTACTACTTTACTACCTCAGCAAGAGAAAGGATAGATTTCCTCCTTGCCTGGCAACAGCCGAGCCAATGAGAGACTGTCACAACTCAACCAATGAAAAGTCACTACACTTCGAACTCCCAGCTTCCACCAATGGACTCTTTGTTTATAACACCTCTCCTAACTTCCCTTTTTCCTCTATGAACAAAAGTTCCTCTCCCTTGTTTTTCCAGACTTGCCAGTAGTTTTTTGCTATAAAATGCTTGTCCTGAATTTCAATTATCTGCTATTCTTGAATAAACTCATATTGCTGGTAAAATAACTGGTTGTTTTACTTTTAAGGTCAACAAAGTTCATGAGTAAAAAGACCATAACTAGCAGATTTATAAATGAAGGGCTTCTTGTATTTAATCTTACAGTTACAAAGAGTGGTAAAAACCTGAAACCCAAGCTTCAGATTTCCCATCTCACAATGCATATATCTACGGTCCTTGTGCCTTAAATCAAAACAATTACTTTAAATCAACAATTATCCATAATAATTACTGAGTGAAATGAGTCATAGATTTTCAGAGCTATAAGGTAGTATTGATGGTGATGATGATAATGATGATGAAATTGATTATAGTAGGAGCTAATAATTATTGAGTGCATGTTAAATCAAGGCATCAGGCTACAGTACATATACGATTTCATATAATCCTTACAAAAATCCAAATAGCATCCTGGGTTTCAGATGAGGAAGCCGAAGCTTTGAGACTTTCCAATCATCAAAAAATAGCAAGCAGCACATCTGGGACTTGACCCCAAGTGCATTTAGGTTCAAAGTCAGCCCCTAATAGCACACATTCTCAGCTTCATTAACTAAATCTCTTTCACTTCACAGTTGTTGTAGTTAAAAACTAAGAGGTTATACCTTATGCCTGAGGTCAGTCAGTGAGTGACAAAAGATAACAGGAACATAAATGTTCCAACTCTAAGGTCCTCCTTGGGGGAACTTTTTTTAAACAGTTTATCAGATACAATTTCAGTGTAGTTCTCAGGCAAAAATGCTTTCCCCCTTACCACCATTAAGTTAATAAAATCCATCACATGGCTCATTCTCATTCTTCAAGTCTCATTTAAATATTTCTCTATCAGTCATGACAGGCTAGGTTACACTGTGGTCAAAGAGTCTTAGTGGCTTAAAGCTACAAAGCCTTACTTCTTGCTCATGCACCATGCCCATTAAGGGAGAGCTCAGGACTGTGCTCTGAACACCCTTGCTCCAGGACCCAGGCTGATAAATAAACTGTGATCTTGGAGGTGCCTGGTCTCTATGCAGAAGGAAAGAGATCACTGAGCCCTGGGACCAGCATTCAGTCCTGTGTCCATTTAGAACCCTTTAGCTGGAAATAATGGCAGAGTCCCAGCCAACCACAAGGGGGTCGGGGAGAGGGGTCCCACTATTTGTTTGGAAGGCAGAGAGCCAGAAATATTCTCTGAATATCCTTGAGGACCTCCACAGTGACTTCCTCAGACCCCCCTCCTCCTTATTCTCAGCAGTGGCTGCATTCCTCCACTTAAGGCCACAGCTCCTTGATTATACTTTTGTCAGGTTCTGGCAATAGTTCTTCCTTTCCTTACTGTGGCTTGTCTTTGAGTACTTCCTAATCCTGTGCTGGTTTCCTTAACCCCAACAGCAACCTTGTAGATAGTCCCTTTGAAAGACTTTACTTACCACTTAGAGTGACATCACTTTCTTCCTGCATCCTGAGTGTCCCCAAACCAGTAAGCTCAGGTCTAAGCTTAGATCCATCCTACTACTCCTTCCCAAAAGGAATTGATCTCCATCGTGAAACTTTCACTCTCTCCTTAATGCACTGCAGCAGGTTTTCTGCCTATTCTGCTCTCTCATGATGGTTCTTTCTAAAGTTACAAGTACTCTTCAAATGACAAAGTAAACAGATGATATAATTTTCTTATCTCACCCCAATTCTCTTTCTACATGCAGAGGTAGGGGCAGGGCAGAGCAGATCAACAAGCCTGCTGCCTAAAAGCAAAAACCCAACTAACGATGTAGATACTAGGGTTCACTTGACCTTTGGACCATTAGGATTAGGGTAGAGGTTGGATCTAGCACCGTGGAGGGAACACCGCACTCACAAAACTTTCCCTGACCCTTTTTCTCCCCTTGGTCATCTTCTTATATTGATGGGGATACAAGGAGCTGGATGCTGACTAAGAAGCTGGCTTTTCACTGCCTTGAAGAATGATTCTCCCCCAAATGTTCACAGTTGTTCTTAGAATCTGTAAGCACTTTACACATCTTTGTCCTCAGGGTTGGCTCCCGATCCCTGACTTGGGGACGATAGGGTAGTCTCATTCAATGTACTGTCATACCTTTTATTTCAGTTATCTATCACTATATAAAAATGACTCAAAACTTAGTGCCTTAAAACAGCAAACATTTTATTATATCTTATGATGTTGTGGCTCAGGAATTCAACAAGGCTCAGCTAAGGATTCTTCTATGATGTGCCAGGGCTGGCTTGCATCGGTTCACTAGAGCCAATTGCTAACTATTCAGGAATTTTGTAAACTCTATGGCTAAACCTTTAATATCTTGGAACCAGCCATGGTGAAGATATTTACATCACAGAAATCAGGAAACACTAAAATCTTTTTTATTTTTTCCCCAGAGGGCCAGTTAACCCATATCCCACTGCTTCCTTGACAGTGGTTAGTATTCAGCTGGTGATGGACTGGTCTGGAGGATATAAGAAGACTGGCATATGTCTGACACTTTAGTGGAGATGGCTAGAAGCTTCAGTTGAGACTGTCAATCAGAGCACCTACCTGTGGCTACTTCAGCATGATAGTCTCAAGGTATTTAGTCATTTTATATAACCACTCAGAGCTCTTGGAGCCAGTGTTGCAAGATCCCAGACAGAAGCTGCAACACTTTTTATGACTTAGCTCACATGCCACATTATTTTATCAATCAAGTTACTATGTCCCATCCAAACCCAAAGGGATTAGACTTCATCTCTCAATGGAGAAAGTAGTAATGAGAGTTAGTAGTCACCTTAGACATCTTTCCTAGGTGGTAAACACACTCCCAAATATATATAATTGCCTTATTAATATCTCAGTCTCAATGTTTTATAGGCATCTGTAACTCACGTTCAAAACTGAATTCATATCATTTCCCCTTATATTAGTCAGAATAAATCCTGCTAGTTGCTATAACATACAAATGCTGGAAAGTTAATTGGTCACCCTGTGCAATGTGGTTATGAGTGGGCCAGTTCTCCATACCGGCATTCAGGGACTCAGGCTCTTTGAATTCTATGGCTCTGCTATCTTTCACAGGTGGCTTCAAGTTTTCCAGTTCCCACTTAATCCATGTTGGTTGCAGAAAGGAAAGGAACATGAAGATCACTTGGGAGTTTTCAGGGACTTGGCCCTTTCTTCCACACTTTGGACCAAATTTCTCTTCTTCCTAAGGGAGATGACTCAGAGCCTCATTTGGAAATTGCATCAATTTCAAAGCCCAGATCTATGGTTAATGTATAGTCCTCTTTATCAGACTAGATAGTACTGAGGTAGTACAATTGCAATAATAATTCCATTAGGGCAGGGAAAAGGAGCTCCTGGATCATAGTAATTCATGTCCAATTCTTGCTGAATATAAATTTTGAAAGTTTTCTATCTTGAGGGAGGGGAGAAGTTCCGACTTGGGCTTCCATTCTGCCCTCATGTAGGAGATTTCCTACCTATTATACTCTAAGATCACTCTAAGATCCCACTTTTTAGGGGATTCCTTCACATGTATAATCTGTTGGCCACAACTGAAAGGGTAAGGAGAGTATTTCCTTCCTGTACTGTATCTTCAGCTTCATTCCTGCTCATGAAAGATTGGTGATTGTACAGTTATTCTGAGTCTTGAACAAAGTCTTTCTTCCCCTTCTATTATTATTTTTATTCCAGTTTCTTTGGAAAAACACTTTCCTCACAAATTGTGCAAGCTTCTGATTTATTTCTTGTTAGTCTCATGCGTCCGTTACCATCCCCAAAGTTCTTTCCTAAGCCGTGATTCTCAAGTCTGATTTATTTCTTTGCTTCTTCGCTGTGAGGCCTCCTTCTTTCTCTAGTGGAGGGTAATGCCTACCTTGAGGTATTCTGAAACAATATCTGGGAAGGCTACCTCCTTATTCTGGCCTTTGCCATAGGGCTGAGTCCTTTTATTCAAATGAGAAGATGTACTGGGTCTTTCACACAAAGCTTTTGAAAATTACATCTTTTTACATTTGGAACCTAGGAATAGTTAGTTTTTCCAACCTGAACAACTCTGAATTTCTGGACTTTGGCATTCTGATTATTTTCTTCTTTCCAACCAGCCAATTCTTTCCTGAGATATTTTTTCCTTTTATTTAATCCTTGCCAAATGCACCCAATACCAATTAATACATACTAGTAAAATCTTTTTACAGTCTCTTTTTCAGCTCATGAGGAGCATGATCTGCTGTCCCAGTTATCACAACAATTTGACCAAGTGATTTGCTACTGAATAGCCTGGATCTCTAGCCATCCAGTGACCACTCTGTCACCTAATCAACTGCTTCCTTATCACCTGCCAATCAACTAAGGAAATGACACCCAAGTTAAGTTTACTTTGTTTTGTTTAGTTTCTGTTGTTTGTTTGGTTTTGTTTTTACAGCAACTCCCTACTTCGAGGTACCAATTTCTGATTTAGTCAGGGTAGGCTAACTTCTGTGAGAAACAACAACAGATATCACTGGCTTAACATTACAGAGGACCATTCCTTACCCACCTGATGGTGTAATGTGTGCATGGTGTTTTTTCTTTCAGCAGTGTCTCACAAGCCCAGGCTACTTCTATTCTGTGGCTCCAAAATTACCCTGGAGACCCCAATTGGCAGACAGAGGAAGGAACACGGAAGTTCATATGGGAGACTTTAATGGCTGGGACTGGAAGTGCCCATCTTTCATATATGCCCACATTTCATTGGCTACAACTCAACCATATAGGTCTACAATGCAACCTTCCTATTGGACTGGCAGAAAAAGTAAATACATTTGCTGAATGTATAGCATTGTCTCAATCACAGCCCCAAATGACTCCCTTTCTACATTGTGTATTTAGTTTAAAAATAACATCATCATACTTGGCCCCAAGACAAAGGCCAAGGAGTAAGTCTTCCATATGCAATCTTTCACTAAGTTTTCACTAATGATAGTTTTCACTATATTAGTTTTCACTAATGATAGTTTTCACTAATGATAGTTTTCACTGATGATAGTTCCTTGCTATCATTCTCCATCATGTCCTTTTTTCTACTGTGACAAACACTGTTTTAGTGTAGACATTCATTTTTTGCCCTGTGGGAATTTTTTTAGTCACCACCTACCTGGTCTGCCTACGTTCCATCAAGACTTTGCCAGCCTAAGGCCCACTCTGTTTCTAGACTTGTTTTAATGAAGGAAAAATCTGACCATCTTTCCCCAGAGCTTTAAATTGTTCAGTCACTCCCAGTGTCTTTTAGGATAAGCATTAAATTTCTTAAAAACACAAAGTCCCCCCTAATGACCCATCTCTGTCTGGACATCTTGTTTTAGTTTTACCTTTAGCCTCTTTTCTCACTCTTTGCTCCAGCCAACACTGACCACTTTTTTATTTATTTATTTTTAAAGCTTTCTTTTTATAAATTTATTTATTTTATTTTATTTATTTTTGGCTATGTTGGGTCATCGTTGCTGTGCACGGGCTTTCTCTAGTTGCGGTGCGTGGGCTTCTCATTATGGTAGCTTCTTTTGTTGTGGAGCACAGGCTCGAGGCACGCGGGTTTCAGTAGTTGTGGCCTGGGGCTCTAGAGCACAGTCTCAGTAGTTGTGGCACATGGGCTTATTTGCTGTGCAACATGTGGGATCTTGCCAGACAAGGGCTTGAACCTGTGTCCCCTGCATTGGCAGTCGGATTCTTAACGACTGCTCCACCAGGGAAGCTCACCAACCACTTTTTTAAATTAATTTTTTTATTTTGAGATAATTGTAGATTCACATGCAGTTGTCAGAAATAAATACCCCAATCACTTTTCACTCCTGGAATCTATCACACCTCTACATCCCCCACAAGCCTCCAGAGAAACTTTTCTGACTCTTACCAACAATTTAATTTGTTTCAACTCTCCACTTCAAAGGTAATTCTTATTCTTTCACCTGTCAGTGTTACCCTCTTACCTCACTGTGTACATATGCTCACATTTGCACACAACTTTCAAAGTGTGCGTGTTGGACAGTTCACTTACCATAGGCAGGGACCATTTATTTTTCAACTTCATAACCCTTAGTTATGGTTCAGGTCTTGGCCCACAGAAGATACTCAGGAAAAGACTGTGGATTATTGCTAAGAAAACTTCATAATGGCTAAGTGTTCAGGCTCTGGATTCTGTCTAATTGGTATTTGCACAGTGAAGTGTTAACTCAGCATCTGGGATGTTCAAACTCTGCAAATTCCAAAGAAAAGATTAGCCTTTAACAGGCTTCTTGAAGATAACTTCTAAACCCTTGGAAAATCCTGCCTGATAAGAGTGTCTTCTTATTCCTGGAGGCTTGAGCTACTCCAGATAGTTTATGCTAACAATGTTATTTATGATGGGGGCCTTGGACCAAGCTGTATCACTTTCATATCTGGAGGAATTAGAGACTGAGACACTAAGATCAAATGGGGGTCCATGCCTACGTGACTGACCCCACCAGAAACCCTGGACACCAGGGCTCAGGTGAGCCTCCTTGGTTGCCAATACTCTATACATGGCACACATGGTTGCAGGGAGGATTAAACGCTGTCTGTACTATGCCACTGGGAGAGGACAACTGGAAGACTGATTATACCTGGACTCTCTTGAACTCTGCTCTATTTGCCTTTTTTTTAAAATTGGGATATAGTTGCTTTACAATAATGTGTTAGTTTCTGCTGCGCAAATAAGTGAATCAGCTATATGTATACATACATCCCCTCCCTCTCTGACCTCCCTCCCCCTTCCTTCCCACCCATCTTGGTCACCACAGAGCACTGAGCTGAGCTATACAGCAGGTTCCCACTAGATACCTGTTTTACACATGGTAGCTTTGATGACTTTAATCTCTATCTTTTTGCTGTAGTAAACTATAACTATGATCATAACAGCTTTTCAGAACTCTGTGAATCCCACTAGCAAATTGTTGACTTAAGAATGGTCTTGGGAACTTGGCATGGCACAGACTCCTGTTTCAAAACTAATTAGTTGTGTGAACATAGACAGATAACTCAAACTCTATAGGCTTAATTTTATGATGCGATAAGTGGGACAATAATAATAGTGCTTTTCTCATTGGGATCTTGTGAGGATTCAGTACTGCATGTAAAGCACTGGACTTATACATAGTGATCAATAAATATTAGCTGTCCTCACTGTCATAATTATCATACCATGAGAATTTCCATGTTTCACAAATTTTATAGTGTTTATAAATATCATCTTAAAATATCTGTACACTCTTCCATTAAAAGTAAAAACCCTTGGTTTATTTACCTACTCCTTTTTTATAGAACATCTAAGTGTTTTCTAATTTTTTTATTATTATAATAACATGGTACTGATTCTACAGAGTATGATTTCTAAATTTAGGATTATGTCCTTCAGACACATTCCAGAGATGAAATTCCTGGGTCAAAAGATTAAACATATTAACACTCCTTGATGCATGCTGACTGCCTGCTTTCCAAAATATTTGTACTATTTTGCACTTTTAAAAGCAAAGTAAAATTTTGCCAATCTTTTTAGACCCATGAAGGCACAAGAAATAAATGATTTCTTTGGATCAAGCATCTCAGAGAAACCAGTCATCCTAACATGACCATAAATTTCCTGAGAATAAACTGAAAAAAATAATTTTTGCTCTTTCTGGTTCTGAAAATGGAAGGTTCATATTTGCACAGACTGCAATTAAGTATATTCGCTATTCACTCATCTATGCATAAGGTGAGAATGCATCATAATGTAGACAAAAATAACTTCTATTAGCAAATCTGCATCTATTAGAGAGGATTAAGGGGGAAGAAACACACTTTTACCTTTATTTTCACAGAAGGAATTAATTCATTAGGCAGAGTTATGCTAATCATATTCATGTGTAATGTGATAGTCTTGTCATTAATGTTTGCACAAATCTAAAGCAAGAATGAATATTTTTCCAGAGGTGAATTTTAATTTTTGCTTCTCCAAGTGTATCACTGACATTATTGCCTTTTCACCTTTCCTATACAGCTCTTATAATAAAATGAGGGTGACAGGCCAAATAAAACTTGTAGCAACATACTAAACTTTTATCCTTGTGTCTTTATATTGCAACTTTCTAATGATTCAGCTCTCACTGATTATTGGCATGTAAGAATACAGCACAGACATCTTGAGAACTCCCAACTGGAAGGGGAAACCAGATGTTTTGCTGAATGTCTTGAGATTACAGAATGGTACCCTGGCCACCTATGAATGCTCTTAGAGTGAACACTTTGAAAGTTCCTTTTGCCCTCCCCCTTAACACTTAGCTACAGAGGATACCTGTTGTAAGCTTACTGCGGGCCTCTCTAAGGTGAGGGCTTCTAGGGGTGCTGTACAGAGGCTGTGGCCCCCAAATGGATGCAGAACCCTGTGAGTTTATCCTATTCACCTCACCAAACTTTAAACTACCCACTGATTCTTTACCATGTCCCCTGAACTTGCATTAAATGCTGCCCATGTTCAGATTGTTCCTCCCTCCCAGTGGTCCTCTTCCCATCCCTTCCCAGCCAAGTTCTAAACATCCCTGCAGACTCAGCTGAAATGTGTCTACCCAAAATTCTTTTTCTCTCTCCCTTCTAGAATATTCCATTTGCTCAGCGCATTCAGATTTGTGTCATAGTAACTTCTGTAATTGTCCACTCTCTTCTATTAACTATCAAACTCTCAAGGAAAGACATTTTATCTGCTTTACCTTTATATTTCCAACAAAGACTTGGGTATAGAAGTTATTAAAGGGGATCTTGGTGAATGAATAAATGAGCACTAATAGATAAAATTAAGGGCTATTTTGTAAATGTGCACTGTAGTAAGAAAAAAATTCTGGTTTTAGGGACATTTATTCCTTTTTTAATTAAAGGTATATGTATTTGATAAATACCTGCTATGTGCCAGGTACTGCTCAAATCCTGACTCTTCTTCTAATAAGCTGCGTAATTTTTAGACAAAGTCTTTAACATTTCTGAGTCTCATTTTCTTCATCAGTAAAGTGGAAATGATAGTCTTCAACTTGCAAGTGTTTTGTGAACACTGAATGTGAAAACTTACATAAAACTCTAAGCATCGTATTTGCATAGTAATTTATATTTGCCCTCTTCCTCGCCAATCTCTCTGAAAAGAAATATAAATCAGTCAAAAAATAAAATCTTTCCTAGTTCGCACTATGTGGTTTCCCATGTTTCAGATGAAAACAACAACAGCAACAACAACAACAAAAAAACAAGTAAGGAAATTATTTCTCAACAATAGTCTAGTATTCACTTCTGGAATGTATGAAGAATTTTTCTAATGCTAGAACATGTAACAATATATCCTTATAGTTCTACCAGGTGACATGTCCCAATGATCCTGTGAGTTTGAAAAGGACTTAACCCTATTTATTCTAATGTGGAAACTGAGGCTCAGAGGAGTCAAGTGACTTCCTCATAGCTATACAGGCAGGAAACACCAGAGTGAGAAGGTTACCCCCTCCCCTGACCCCCAGAGGGTCAGGATCTCTGAAATCCCTGCCCTTCAGAAGTGCTACTGCCTGAAAATGAATGTCAGCAGAGACTTCTCTCATCAGTGGCCTTCTACCTATCATTTTTCCCAGCCGACTCAATTTCCAGCAGGTCTCTCCTTTTCGAGTTCCCAGCCTCCTGCCCCTGGAATCCTGCAAGCCAGGCTTGGTAAATGTGTCATCAAGGCAGTGTGTCATAAATCCATCAGCCTTCCCCAGCTCTGTCATGACACTGCCAGAACCCTGCAAACACAGCCCAGGTAGATGCTGGTGAGCTGTAATGGGGGAAAAAAAAAATGAGCCTGCTTTAAATGAGCTGGAACCTTCTGCCTTAGTTAATGTTTCAGTGGGTTTGTTTGCTTCCTGCAGCTGGCTAAGCAGTTTTGGTGACTGTGACAACAGTTTCCACAGATTTGTTTTTACCACTCATGAGGCTTGACATGCAGCCATTCTGTTCTACAATTTCCATGCTGGAAGTGCTTTGTGATGTGTTTTAAACAGTGTGCCCTGACCACAGCTCTGAGAATGAGCTGAGGACACCTGAAATAGCTGCAGAAATAAGCTCCACATACCCTTTACCCTTTTCCAAATTGGAGTAGTACAATAACCTAGGCTGATTCCACCAATATTTTTTTCAAGGAGAAAGTGCATTGAAAGACCTCTGGCCTGGGAGCCTGGGGAGCTGGGCTTCCATTCTCCTTCTGATAGGATGTTACTAGGTAACCACAGACAATTCACTTAAGCTACTACAAAATTGCCTGACCATAAGAATCACTTGGGACAACAATTGCTTGCAAAAAAAAATACAGATTTTGAGTTTGTCCTCAGATTATTGCATCAAAACCTCCAAGGGATAAGTCCAGGGTCCTATATTATTTACAAATGTTTCAAGTGGTGCTGGCAGTCAAATTTTTTTTTTTTTTTTTTTACTGGGGGATACTGGCCTCCAAGATCTCTATGTCCCCTGATATCTCATATTTAATAATATATGTAAGTGCTTCTGTGTTTAATCCACCTGCTTCAGATTACCTGGAGACTTTGCTACAAATGCAAATTCCCAAACTCTACTGAAGATCTGTTGAATCAGGATCCTTGAGAGTACGACTTATATATTTTTTAACAGTTCTCTAAGTGATTTTATCCATACCAAAATTTGGGAACCACTAATAAAATTTCTTTATACAGTTGATTATGTTTGGAGGTATTATCACCATCCTTAAGGCAGCTGTGAGGATTTCAGGAGGTAAAGTATTTAGCATAGTTTCAGTCATGGGTTAGTCCTTGATAAATGTTAGCTACAAATGCAATAAAGTGTATAGTGCTTTTCGTGGGCAGAAATTGCACCTTCTTCTCTTCTCTTGATTTCCACAACATACTAGGAGGGGGCGTGGTGGCTGGTCAATATGTTCTTATTGATCTAAGCTGCTTTAGTATTTCAAATTTTATGCTTTCTATTTTCTATTCCTTCTCACATCTATTCTTGTACTGGAAGAAGCTCAGGGGAGTGAGAACTGCACCTTGACTAGAGCTATTCTGGTCATCATAAAATGTTACATGTGGAAGGTTCCTATGGGGTTGCTTATGCAGCGTCTTTAGAGATGAGCAAGGTGGTTATTATTATTCTCATTCCATGTACGAAAAAAAAAAAAAAACAGAAAAAGTGACCTTGTACAATGTTACTCTGTTGGTGAAAAAGCTGAAACCAGAGCTTGCGAATTACAGGACCATCACTAACATCACCTCTGTTTCCTAAAACTTCATTTTTCCTGCCTTTGTCTTCATTCTCCACACTCACCCCTCTCCCCTTTTGTGATCCCAACTTTCCATATCTATCCTATCTTCAGCTAATGTGTGATAAAAAAATCATGATGCCAGGCACAAAAGAAGTTGATTCCTTTGGTTGTGATTGTTTCTGACCAAAGAGCAATATGCCCAGGAGTTGCCTGACCCCAGCCTGTAACATGTTGGTGGAAATTCAGACACCATGGTACTGAACAGGTGAAAGAGATTCAGGTAGGAAGTTCTTCCTGTGTTCCCTCAAATCTTAATTCTGAAGGCAGCTTCCTCCTCCCATGTCTAAGACTGCTACTGACATCAGGATTATAGCACTATCTTTTTCTGTGATAAGAGATTCCCCAACCTCTAGGATGTTAATATTATTTAGAAAAAAACATGGATCATTGAATATCTTGATATTCACTTGAGATGAATATTCCTTTCTAGGTATCAATGTGGGGATGATACTGGACTCTACCAGGATAAAGATCACATGGGGAGATCCAATCCAGCTCAGATTCCAGTATTTTGAGATCAGGCCTGCCAACTTGACCATGGGCCTCTAGATAGAAAGGTCCACTCATTGGCTGAAATGATACAACTTTATTCCAATGTTTCATGAGAGCGGAATGTGATAGTTTAACACATGCTTCTGTGGGACATTATTGAAACAACACATAAGACACTTACCAGCTCAAACTGGTTTTGCTTCTTACTTAAAACAGGCTTTAGATTAATCAAACATGGATTTATTTTACAGAGACAGCACTGCACATGTGCAATATGGGAACCCATGTCTCCAGAGTGACCCCGGAACCAAGAATCGTCAGTCTATAGAACTCAAAGAATAGAAATGTTGTTACTGGAGCCCCTTAAAAAGCAAGGAAGTCCTTCAATAAGGAAAATCTGGCTTCCCGAAGTTGATTACCATATATGGACTGATTTGAGACTAGCCAATCACCTTATTCTTCCAAACCCTTAAATTTTACTTGAACCCAGGATCAGGGAGACATATTTGAGAACCTAGCCTCCTTTCTCCTTACTGATCAACCTCAAAATAAAGCTGTTTCTTTTCTCAAAAGCAAGTGCCATAGCATTGGCTTCTATGTGTGTCTAGTAACAAAACCTTAGCTTGGTGACATTATTTCCACTCGGAACTTTGCAATATTATTTAGTTTATCCTTTACATTTACCTATATAAATTAATTGCTATTCAGCTGCACTTAGCGTTCAGATTAATTAAAACATATTTCTTTATTACACCGTATAAACTAGTCTCAATTTTTTTCTCCCTAGTACTAATAATCCCTTGAGGGAAGTACCCCTCCCCACCAACACACACGCTGACTCTATTATTTTTGTTTCAATTGTTTTCTGGAAGTTATCATCGCTGTTGTACAGAGTGATGTACTGAATACAAACCAGGTATTGAACATGGGAATTCAACTATTTTTAACATATAAGAATATGGAGACTGCAGATGGCCATTGATTCTTGATTTAACCTCCTCAACTTCCAAACTTATATATTCATATGTAACCCATGCGGTGCTATCTGAGGCAACTAATGTTATTTTATCTCCCACACTATCTGCTCTTTCACACCTCTCATTCTACATGCAGACCAGGACTATAGTTAGCAGATAAATTATACTTTAAAAAAAAAAAACCAAAGTATGCCATAGTTCCATGAGCCCAGACTGCTGTTTGCAGATGCAGTTAGAATCTTTGCATATTCTAAACTAATGTTCTAAGGAATGTTGTAATGCTGTCTCTTCATTCTGTGGTAGAGGATTCTGCAAATTTAGATAGACTAGGTTTGGAGGGCCAGAGGGATTTCCCCAAGAAACCTCCAGGGAAAGCAGCTACTTAGGAGATGAGATATTCCAGGCGCAAATGCTGTGTCTGCAGACTAATCAGTGTCAGAGAGGAGATTATTTTTCATGTAGCAAGGATTATGCTGGCCATTGTGCTAGCTTTGGTACTTCTTGGTTATTGGCACATACTGGCTCTGGTTGTAACTCTCATTAATATTTGTGTAATTCCTCAGAATATTCCAACAGTGATCTCAAAACACATATTGAATGACAAAAGGAAGATGTTATTGTATTCATGATGCAGGAGAAGTACAATTTAAAGAAGACTGTGCATGAAAGAAAAGAAAAGTTTAAAAGCATCTGATTTGTGCTCTGAATGAAGAGCAAGAGAATATTAACTCTGAAAGAAACTTTAAAAAATGTAAGAGAAAGAACACACTACATTAAAAATAAAGGTGGCTCATAAGCAGGCTGAGTAGAAAAGAGAGCTGAGTAAGCAAAAGAAAGTTTGAACGTAAATACTGAGTAGTTAAATTTGAATTGGCATTGGGAACAGCAAGTATAAAAACTGATAATGCAGAAAACAAAATAATCATTTTTGGATAATAAAGTTGCCTAGAGGAAAATGGATAAGACGATGAAACTCATGACTGAGAAAGTGATAAGTGCAGAAGACAATAATCTACAAATAATCAAAGATATGACCAGAACAAATGCAGGAGAGTAAGCGTTAAGGTATAAGTGAAGAAAACTTTCCTGTGCAGAGTGCTTGCAATTATTGATCAAAGCCTTTGCTGAATATCAGAAAATAAATAAGCAAACACTGAAAAAAACTTGGACTTTTCTTCAACATTTTGTTATAAAAATTTTTAACATAAAAAAAATGATCAAGCTACAGTGAACACAAAATGTCACCTTGATTCTGTCACTAGAATTTTACTATACTTGTTTACCACATTTCTATGCATTTATCTCTCCATTCAAACATCAATCTTTCTTATTTTTGATGCATACCAATGTAAATTGCAAACATTTGTATAATACTCCCCTAAATACTTCAGAATGAATATTATTAACTAGTGTTTAATATATTTGCTTAGGGTGTTTTTGTCTTTAGATATATGATTTATCTTCAATAAAATGAACAAATGTTACTATACTTTCACTGATTTTTGACAAGGGACATTCTGGTTTTTTCCATATAAATATTTAGGTATTCCAGTACTATTTGCTAGAATGTTTTTTTTTTTACCCATTTGATTGCTTTAGCACTTTTTCCAGAAACCAAAATGATTCATACATGTGGCTCTATTTCTGGGTTTCCTTTAATGTAACATTGATACGTTTTTCAATTTATATGCCAATATCACACTGTTTTTTATTGATATAGAATTGACATATAACATTATATTAGTTTCAAGTGTAAATATAATGATTCAATATTTGTATATATTGCAAAATGATCATCATCGTAAATCTTGTTGACATCCATCACCACACATAGCTACAATTTTTTTTCTTGTGATGAGAACTTTTAAGCTGTACTTTCTTAGCAACTTTTGGATATATAGTACAATATTACTAACTATAGCCATTATGTTTGTACATTAAATTTGTAGACTTATTCATCTTGTGTAACTACAACTTTGTAACCTTTGACCAGACCAACTTCTCTCTATTTACCCAACTCTAACTCTAACCCCTGGTAACCACTGTTCTACTCTCAGTTTTTATGAGTTCAACTTTTTGTTTTTATATAGATTTTACATATAAGTGAAGCCACACAGTATTTGGCTTTCTCTGTCTGGCTTATTTTACTTAGCAAAATGTCCTCCAGTTTCATCTATGTTGTCACAAAGGGCAGGAGTTCCTTCTTCGTCACAGGTGAATAATATATATCATATCTTCTTTATCCATTCATCTGTCAATGGACATTTGGCTGTTTCCATATCTTGGCTATTGTGAATAATACTGTAATGAACGTGAGAGTGCAGATAGCAGGTATGTCTTAGAGATAATGATTTCATTTCTTTTGAGTGTGTACACAGAAGTGAGTTGTTGAATCATACGGTAGTTCTAGTTTTAATTTTCTAAGAAGCTTCCATACTGTTTTCCATAATGGCTGTGCCAATTTACATTCCCACCAACAGAGCACAAGGGTTTCCTTTCTCCACATCCTCGCTAACAATTATCATTTTTTTTTTTTGATATAACCATTCGAACAGTTGTGAGGTGATATCTCATTATGTTTTTGATTTGCGTTTTCTTGAACATCTTTCCATGTAACTCTTGGCCATTTGTATGTCTTCTTTTGAGAAATGTCTATCACATCTTTTTCCCATTTTAAATCAGGTTATTTGTTTTCTTGCTGAGTTGTTTGTGTTCCTCCTATATTTTGGATATTAACCCCGTATCAGATGTTTCTTTTGCAAAAATTTTCTCATTCCATTGGTTGTTTTTTCACTCTGCTGAATATTTCCTTTGAAGTGAAGAAGCTTTTTATTTTGGTGCAATTCCATTCTTCTACTTTTGCTTTTGTTGTGTGTGCTTTTGGGGTCATATCAAAAAAAATCATTGCACAAATCAATGTCAATAAACTTTTTCACTACGTCTTCTTCTAATAGTTTTATGGTTCCAGGTCTTGGATTTAAGTCTTTAGTTTATTTTCATTTTTTTTTTGTATGTGGGTTGAAATAAGGTTCCAATTTCATTCTTTTGCATGTGGAAAGCCTGTTTTATCAGTACCATTTATTGAAGCTACTATCCTTTCCACATTGTGTATTGTTGGCCCTTTTGTCAAGGATCAACTGACTATAAATTTATGGATTTATTGCTGGTAGGAAATCATGAAAAATAGTCAAAATTACAAAATCAAAAATAGTTTGAAGGAACTGATATTATATATTGATTAGATCCTACATGTAAATGCAAATTATAGCAATGTAATATAAAAATAAGATTAAAATAAATATATTAAAACATAGATTTATTAGTTTCTAAAATAATTTTTTAATTCATAATTTAAAATGAAATTAATTAAGTCAAAATTATTTTCAGCTCCTTAACTCCACATTATATTAACAATGACTAGATTAGGTACTGAGATCATTTCTTTCTGGACTTGATATCAGACAAATAAAGACTGAAGGATGTTTTAGAGCTAAGCACTAGCAGAGGTAAAAACATGCACTAGCAGAGGTAAAAACAAGCTGTGTGCACTAGCAGAGGTAAAAACATGCACTAGCAGAGGTAAAAACAAGCTGTGTGCTTTGGAAATTTTTACAAGAAGCACAAATGAACAAAGGCATGAGAAAATATAGATTCTATAAAACCCAGAAAAATATAATTTTTAATGTTGCTGTGGTTATTTCCTGGTGGTATGGGGGAAAATAATCATGTGGGATTTTTTTTTGAATTTTATTTAATTTACTTTTTTATACAGCAGGTTATTATTAGTTATCTATTTTATACATATTAGTGTATACATGTCAACCCCAATCTCCCAATTCATCCCACCACCACCACCCACCACCACTTTCCCCCCTTGGTGTCCATATTTTTGTTCTCTACATCTGTGTCCCTATTTCTGTCCTGCAAACCAGTTCACCTGTACCATTTTCCTAGGTTCCACATATATGTGTTAATATACGATATTTGTTTTTCTCTTTCTGACTTACTTCACTCTGTATGACAGTCTTCTAGATCCATCCACATCTCTACAAATGACCCAATTTCATTCCTTTTTAGGGCTGAGTAACATTCCATTGTATATATGTACCACATCTTCTTTATTCATTCATCTGTTGATGGGCATTTAGGTTTCTTCCATGACCTGGCTATTGTAAATAGTGCTGCAATGAACAATGGGGTGCATGTGTCTTTTGAAATTATGGTTTTCTCTGGGTATCTGCCCAGTAGTGGGATTGCTGGGTCATAGTCATGTGGGATTCTTATCTTTCTTATATATTTTTTAAATTATTGCCTTTGAGCATCTGTTGCATTTGTAATTGAAATAAAAATGTAAAATTCTATTTAAAAACACTTGGAAAAATCTTAAAAATGTAATAATTCATGTTTTGAACCAACTCTGCACCACAATTTGATTCACTTTTCAAGTTAAAAAAATATTTTTATAGAAAGTATTTCACTTAATATTGTGGAAAAATGTACACTGTACTTCACAATTGCCCTAGAGAATTCATTGTAAACCTCTTGGTATTTCTTATATTTACTTATGTTGCTGTTTTACAGAATAAACATTGTACATAATGAATATCAAAAACATAACATACTTTTAATTCATTTGAAAATGCAAATCTTCTAAACATTATTCTTCAGATATATACAATTAATTCAACGACTTGGGGAAAAATATATTCATATATATATATATATATATGCAGAATTCAAAGAAATGCATTGCTAATGACTAAATGTTTGCATCCTCCCAGCCCCCACCAATTCACATGTTAGCATCCTAACCCCAAGACGGTAGTATTCAGAGGTGGGGCCCTTGGGAGGTGATAGTTCACGAGGGCAGAGCCCTCATGGATGGAATATTAACATCTTTATAAGAGAGACCACAGAGGGATCCCTCCCTCCTTCTGCCATGTGAAGACACAAGAAAAGACTATCAACCAGGAAGTAGGTTCTCACCAAGACACCTAGTCTGCCCAAACCTTAATCTTGGACTTCCCAGTCTCCAAAGCTGTTGAACTAAATTTATGTTTTTTATAAACCACCCAATCTATGGTATTTTGTTATAGTAGTCTGAATGAACTAACACATGCATTTAGAATCATCTCTTTAGAATCTTGGTTTTAACTTCAGACTAAATTGGGACGGCAATTTTTGAATGCAGAACCCAGTTACCAGGGCGACAAACTACCTTGTTAAAAATGGAAAGGGAGGGGGCTTCCCTGGTGGCGCAGTGGTTGAGAGTCCGCCTGCTGATGCAGGGGACACGGGTTCGTGCCCCGGTCTGGGAAGATCCCACATGCTGCGGAGTGGCTAGGCCCGTGAGCCGTGGCCGCTGAGCCTGTGAGTCCGGAGCCTGTGCTCCGCAACGGGAGAAGCCACAACAGTGAGAGGCCTGTGTACTGCAAACAAACAAACAAACAAACAAACAAAACTGAAAGTGAGTGATAGTTACATGAGCCCTGACTGCTGTTCTCAAGCTGCAGTTAGAACCTTTTTCCAAAAAAAGTCCTAGAGCTGTCTTTTCACTCTGTGGTGGAAGACTGCTGCATATTTAGATAAGCTTTAGAAGCAAAAGGCAAAACTGATTCTTTGACAATGTAATAAGTAAAATAAGTAAGGTGAAGAGAAGGATGTGCACTTTACTGGATGATATTTGGGGCACACTGGCTTATGCCATAAGAAAACTTAACATTGGCCTGCACTGTGATGGGAACCAGATTGTTTTGGGGGATGAGACCAGGTGGAATAGTGTTTCTCAACATTTTGCATCTGATACAAGCGTTCC
The DNA here is from genome assembly GCF_003676395.1 of Aethalodelphis obliquidens. Taxonomy (NCBI): domain Eukaryota; kingdom Metazoa; phylum Chordata; class Mammalia; order Artiodactyla; family Delphinidae; genus Aethalodelphis; species Aethalodelphis obliquidens. Next base: position 35,970,041 of record NW_020837950.1, read on the forward strand.
TTGAAGTAATTCAGGTAGACCACTTTGGAGGGAAAAGGAAAGACACCAATGAGAATATCCTGAACTAGTTGAAAAGAAGTTAATGGGGAGGTGGGGTTAGGAGTTCTTCAATCATTTAAGATAAAAGTCAATGTCAAAAATACATTTAGGGGAACACTTTCTCCTCTCCTGTATCTCTACATCGTAACACAGAAGAAGGAAATTTTGGCAATCCATCTGCCTTACAGGGACGGCTGTGGGAGGCGTATTGGTTCTCTGGAGGAGTAAGTAGCCTGGGTTGCCTTGGAATGCACTTCAATAGAGTATAGAGATAGTGTGGAAAGGACAGGCTTCTGCTTCCTGATCTCTCTCTCATACCAGCCTGAACTTGGACTTAGTATATGTCCACACTTTCTTGGCTTCTTGCTTGGCCTTACAATCTTGTCTGTTACACTGATCAGCCCTCTGTCAGAACATCCAGAGTCTCTGCAGTTTGGTAATATTTCACCCATGTAGAAGCTATGTAAGACCTGCACAATGTACCCACAGGCTTCAGAGCTAGGAGTGAAAATACCTTTTTGTTTTCATGTTACAGGCTTGTCCTCTGATAAAGTTTAACAGAATCTCTGCATTTGGCAGTGATTAAATTCTTGTTAAACCATTAATAAACATGAGACCTTGAACTCTACTTGATAGTGATTCTTATCTCTTCTTATTGGTTAGAATTTCAGTGGGGAACAGGGGTAAGCTCAGGCTGTTTCCATCCCAAAATTCCAACATTTTTTTTAAAATAATAGAGTATTGATAACCTTTTCTTAATAAAGATATCTGTTGATATTTAATCGGCTTAGGTATGATAAATGTACTGACATTAGAGCAAGAACCACTTATCAGGGTCTTAACAATTTAATAAGATCATGAAGTCCTCAAAACATTGCATACATTATGCCACTAACTGTTGAGCATCAACAACATATTCTAGATGAGTGAACACTAACTAATTTGTCCTTCTTGAGTGTCATCTACTTCTTCTGTGAATTGCTTCTTTAAAATATATTTCAAAAAAGATCTGCCCTGTCTCACCTCCTTGCCCAGCATGACTGCATCTGATTCAAAATAGGTCAATGAAAAATCTTTCCTAGAGTTATTGACATGAGGGCTGTAACAGAGGATACATTTCCATTGGTGCGATGACATCATGATGATGTGAGACTGGGTGCTCCCTGTGACCATATACACCTTGCTACAAGGAAAAGCCAGCTGTGGTAAGAGATATGGAGTCAACATACCTAAAAAAGCATTGTGAAAATAGTGAAAATGGAGAGTGAATAGTGACTCTAGTCATGTGGTCTCCAGTTTGCTCTGTCTCCTATTTTTTGGAAGCTTGGTTGTTCAGCTCATCTTGGAGTTCCACATGTTTCCTTATAATAAATCCTGTTTTGTGTAAGCTTGTTTGAACTGTGCTTCTGTCAATTACATCCAGCTGTCCCGATTAATATACCAGATCTTTTAAACTAATTTTTCCTGTATTTGTGACAACCTTACAAATAGATACAGATCCCATCTACAGATGAAAAAAGTTAGGCTAAATCACCTGTCTCATTCCAAAGTCCACATTTTTTGTCTTAATCCCATCTCAAAGAGTTTTGGAAATATTTAAACTAAAGTTAACATGATAATAATGCAACCAGTTGATCACAGGCTAAGATGGCTGGTTGTCCTAAAGCTCTACTGTAGGTGAGATGGAGGAATTTATTTATATAAGAAGTTTGTGAAGTCCCCCAACTGGCTGAGTCATGTCAGGTGCTCTTCTCTCCTTAATGAGGTGATAAATGGCTGACATTCTGGTACAACACCATGGAGAAAATAAGACAGCTGCAATGGAGCTCCAGTCTCCAGACTCTCAGGCTGCTCCTCTTTCTATTGCCATGTATTACACTCTCGGTTTTCCTTTTGGCACAATGAGAATTTGGAAGGCTATGCTATTCTATTAGTAAACAGTAAGTCAGATGAAGGAGTGAAGTTATGCAACAAGTAAAGAGCATCCAGAGACTGATGTGATGGGGAGCAAAAAGCAGTGTTAGGTTGGGTGTAAGGGTCTGAGGCAGGCAAGTATAGCCAATGAGTAATTAACTGGCAAAGTTCAAGGTCAGCAGATGGTCGGTGCTAGAGAGACTGGATGGAGTTGTTGGGATGCTATGCTGAGTCGTGGGTAGAGGAGGACAGTATTCACAAAGAAGACTGGCCAGAGCAATGTAGGGTCTCCAACTTGCAGAAAATAGGATATTAGTTGGATTGTGAAGACTCAGACCAGGACATGGGAAAATAAGGTAACTGATAGAGTTATTAGGGCTAGGAAACAAGCATGGTTTTATTGCTAATAGTTAAGATCCTAATTTAATTTAAACGGTTGGATTCCTAGTGGTTAAATTGCTAGCCCTTTTCCCTATTTGTTGTCCCCAGGAGATCTAATCCAGTGCTGTCCAGTCACACTTTCTTTGATAATGGAAATGTTCTGTTTTGTTCAATATGGCAGCCACTGGCCATGTGTGACAAATGAAATATAAATTAATTAAATTAAATAAAATGTAAAATTCTGCTTCTCAGCTCTACTAGGTATGTTTCAACTGCTCCATAGCCACATGTGGTTAGTGGCCGCTGTATTAGAAGCCATGGAATTCAATGCCCATAGCTTCTTCCAATACTGATAATCTTTAGGTTTATTTCTGAGAACCCAATTCATATCTTCATTCCTCTGTATTACATTGCCTACCAGGCATTTTTCTCCTAGAGTTCACAGGACCCGCCTACATTCCTACATTTCAAAATCTAACTCATTTCAGTACCCCAAATTTATCTTTTCCTTGCCTTTGAGAGTTGCCATTGAGAGGCTAGTTGTTTGAGCCAGTATTAAATTGAGATGAGTCTCCTTCTAATTTCGTAAAACCAGTAATTTATCAAAACCCATTTATTTTCTCTACTAACTAACTCCTTTCCTGAATTCTGTCTCTGCTACACATTCTTGCTGTCACTGCCCTGATATTTAGTTCCTCAAAACATCTTGTCCTAATTCCTTGAAAACAAACCTCCTAACTTGAGTTCTTCCTCCCAGTTTTGCTCCTATTCAGGCAATCTTCTCTCATGGTTAATCATTCCATTATGGTACATATTCTGAAAAGCAGATCCAGACCTCTTGTGGTAGTATTTTTGAATAAAGTTCCTCTTTATACAACTCTGAATTTATTTGTATTTGACATCAGGCACACAGGTTATTTGATATTCAGTAATAGGAGCTACAAATATGAGACCCTTTTAAACCCTACAACTAGGGTAATTACAAGATTTTGAGACAGGAAGAGTCTAAGGTCCCAAGCTATTGGTGGAAACCAGAGTGAAGACCAGGGAGCAAGTCAGATGAGTATACAGCAATTTAATTTGTAACTGTGATCTTCAAAACCCTTGGGGGCTTTTTTTTTTTTTTATGCGGTACGCGGGCCTCTCACTGTTGTGGCCTCTCCCGTTGCGGAGCACAGGCTCCGGACGTGCAGGCCCAGCGGCCATGGCTCACGGGCCCAGCCGCTCCGCGGCATGTGGGATCTTCCTGGACTGAGGCACGAACCCGCGTCCCGAACCCGCGTCCCCTGCATCGGCAGGCGGACTCTCAGCCACTGCGCCACCAGGGAATCCCCCTTGGGGGCTTTTATCAATGCCCTTACCCTAGATTACTGAATCCAAATCTTCAGGATGGGGGCCAGGAATCTGCATTATTAAAGAACTTCCCAAGTGATTTATGTTTACAACCAGTTAAAGGAAATTTTAAAGCTTTGACTCCTTCATTTGAATCCTCTTTATTGAATCTGCCAGTGTTTCAAATTATGCATTTCAATATTAACAGAATTGAGCTGTGCAATTTAAAATTTTAATCCCTAAACATTTAAAACCAGGCATTTATTTCCAGCTCATGCTCCCCCTTCTTTGAATGTGACCTTTATTTTAATAGTAATGAAAGTTATGAAGCATGCTTCATTTCCCTGATTTACTATAACGTAGCTAAATTGATGTCGGAAATGATTAGACTGTGGCTACATATTAAATCCCTAATAAACACACGCAAGTGAAATTACTGAGTTCTCTTAAGCCAGTCAGTTAAAAAACGTAGATAATGGAAATAAAATTTCCCATCAAATCTCTCCCTATTATGACTCAACAGAGTTTGTCATCACCATACAAAATCTAGACACAGATAAAAGGAAGGTTATTTAAAAAATGAAGGCCATGTCTTCATTGAATCAGGTTAATTCTTAGAGACCTGATGGCAAATGAGCAGCTTGAAAGATTTTCTTTCTGAATAGATTGGTTGTTTTGGCACATTACAGATGCAGCCTCAGGCTACCTAAAATGAATGATGAATTCCAGTATATGCTTTGGCCCCAGATTTATTTTTTCCTTATTCCATATCACTTGCCAACACGGTAGGCAGTGAAATACAGTGGGGAAAATATGAAGCCAAATAACACAACAAAATACTGGAACACCTCTTGGGGTCAATTCTGAATCCATAAAGTGGCTGTTAATATTTTCCGATATTCACTCCAAAGAATACTAGTAATCAGTATGGTATTTCTGAGTAACCTCTAGACTAGATAGGGAAGGACAAAAGTAAAACACAAAAAAATGTTTGTGGAGACATATTTTCTTGTAGGAGGATGAAGTCCAGAAAAGCAATCCCAAATAATTATACAGAGGAGACAGGACAGTAAAATGATGGAGCATGATCTATATACCAGACATTTTACATCAATTCTTTCATTTAATCCTCATCAAACCCTGCAAAAAAAGCTGCTATGACTCTCATTTTACAGATGAGGAAACAGAGGTTTAGAGACCCTAAGAAACTTGCCCATAACTACAGATTTAGGTTGTAGGGCTCAGAAGCCCAGCCAGGATCATAAGACTCCAAAGTCCAGTCATTACATTCAATTCCAATATTTCCTAAAATAAAGTGGTGTACTTTTGCATGCTTTGTTTTCTCATTTAAACCTGGTAACAATCTTGTGGGAAAGGGAAGGGTAATTTTTATATTCACTTAACTGAAAGAAAAAGGAACAAATAAAAATCTTTCACTATTCCCTGCTACTTTTCTAAGAAGGAAGCTTTTATACTGAATTTATTTTTATTTCCCTCAAGCTTACACATTCCAGATATATATTTTATATGTCTCATCATCCTCACACTTTTGTAGTAGTCTGCCACAAAAGGAAGCAGAATTTGGAATTAAAAGACCCGGATGGCTGTACACCTGAAACTAATACAACATTGTAAATCAAGTATAATTCAATAACATATATATATATGTAATAATGAATATATATATATATATATATATATATATATGCACAAATGAAATTCAGACAAACAAAGAGATCTGGATGTGACTCTCAGATAGCCTCCTACTATATTTGGTTTAGCACTATTTTGTTTCTCTCTGAGGTTCAGGAGTGCATTTCATGGTTCCTGGTGCACCGTGGGTGCCTTCAAAATCCACATCTTAAACTACATGACAGGGACCTTGGTCAGGCACAAACTGGCCGTGGGTCATAGTGATGAGACCTGGAGCTGCAGTGTTGACTGAGCTCTAATTTCTCATGGGGAACTAGGCTGGAAGAACCTCCATTTAGCCAAGGGTGTGGTAGAAGCTGTGTCTTAGCAAGGACTGCCTCTTCTGAATTGTTTTTTCTGAGGCAATGTTTTTCTTTGACATTCCTTTGGACCTTTCCATTATAGCTTCTTCACTCCATGTACTGACCTGGCTACTCTATCCATCACTTTTTTTTTGACAGAGTAGCACTGGCTTCTTCTGACAGGAAGAGCTTGGCACTGCTTTTACATTCATACCTGGCAGGGGTTCTTGGCTTAGGAGATCTTCCCAAGTTTTTATTGAAAAAAAAAAAAAAAAAGTTCAGTAAAATATGTTCCATCAACACGGCAACATTTGGAACCAAATATTCAATGTAAATGCATGTGTTACTCCTTTAACTGGTTAATTTGAGAAGAATTTTATCCAGAGCATTTTAAGCAAAAAACCTTATTTAGCTATTTATCATATAAATAATATTTTTAAAATTATTTTTTCATGTTAGATTATAAACATTAATAATTATTGAAAATAACTGACTTGTATTAGAAGCCTATTGTGTGCTAGTTACTGTTCTTAAGTATAGTTTCCTAGGACTGCCACAACAAAGTTCCACAGACTGGCTGGCTTAAACAACAGAAATGTATTTTCTCACAATTCTGGAGGCTAGAAGCCCTAGATCAAGATGTTGGCAGGGTTGGTTTCCTCTGAGGCTTCTCTCCTTGGCCTTTTGATGGCCATCTTCTCCCTTTGTCTTCAGGTGGTCTTTCCTTTGAATGTGTCTGTGTCCTAATCTCTTCTTATAAGCACACAAATCAGATTGGATTAGGGCCCACCTTAACAACCTCATTTTAACTTAATTACCTCCTTAAAGACCTTACAAATACAGACACAATTAGAGGTGCTCGGGGTTAAGAATTTAACATATGAATTTTGGGGGAACACAATTCAACCCATAAAAGTCATTTATATGAATTATTTTATATAATTAATTGTGAATTTTGCATAATTATTCACATTTTAGAATGAGAGCAAAGATGTTGAGTATCCTTCCCAAAGTCAAAGAGCTGACAGGTGACAGAACTAGGATTTAAAGCTAGGTCTGGGAAACTTAAAAGCTCTTAATAATGAGTCGAGTGCCTTTTCCACCCTCTGCCATATCTTCTTTCCAGTTGTCCTATCTGCCATATATTAATATTTATATCCCTCTGAGCATGGACACCAGCTGACACATTGAAATTTTTGCTGCAGGCCAATAACATCTTTCCCTAGTGATGTTAAATTTTGCCTGAAGAGTGGACATCTCCTTTCAGGCACTATGCAGCAGCTGTCTTGACTAGTTTAATAGAATTTGATTCAAATGGAGATTAGGAGTGTGTTTTGTTCAATTTCACAGAATTTTAAGTAGCTTCATGTGAGATAACACTTTCTTGTTTAAATGATATTGAGTTGTGGAGTGGCTCCACATCTTAGTCACTTTTGGTTGCTATAACAAAAAAACCTAGACTGGGTGGCTTAAACAACAGAATTTTTTTCTTACAGTTCTGGAAGCTGAAGTCCAAGATGAAGGTGCTGGAATATCTGATGTCGGGTGGGGGCTCTCTTCCTGGTTTGAAGATGGCTGTCTTTTCATTGTATCCTCACATGGCCTAAAGAGAGAGGAAGCAAGCTCTCTCATGCCTCTTCTTATAAGGGCACTAATCTCATCATGAGGGCTCTACCCTCATGACCTAATTATCTCCCCACTGCCCCTCATCCAAATAGTATCACATTGGGATTAGGGTTTCAATATATTAATTTTGGGTGGACACATTCAGTCCATAGCACTCATGAAGAAAGAATGTCTTTTCCAGACATGTGATATCACACTTTCCTGTGGGCTATCTTATCCAATCTCATCACAAAAACCTTCTGAGGTAGAAAACACCAGTGTCTGTATGACTTTGTCAATTTGCACTATTTCCCCTTCTAAGCTTCTCAATGCAGGGGTCAGACCAGACTTGAAAGTGATTATAGGACAAGTCAGAAGATGATTGTACTAGGACTTAAAACCTAGTAGTGATGAGCCAGATTAATTGGGGATGGGGGAGGCAGAGAAGAGCTGCAAAGAACAGCAGGAAAGCAGGTAGAAGAATTGATTACAGAACTTATGGAAAAGGGCTTTCAAAAGTATCTTTTGGCCACATTTTTGGGCACATCTCACTTGTGTGGGATTCTGTTGACTTCCATTAAGATGAATTATAAAGGCATAAATCACAACCTCAGAGAGAACTCTATCATCAGGGAAGGTAAGATAAATGTGCACATACCTATAGTACAGGTAAGCATGCAATTAAATTATAATGAGTGTTTAAATTGTTTTCTGTAGGAATGCTTTAATAATTTTCTGCATCTCTATCAGAAGAAGGGTCAATTTTTATCTAAAATGATCAGTTACAAAAAAGTGAGATTTGACTGAAATTGGAAGGATATGAAAGGAAGGTTATGAATTCAAGAATGAGAATGAGACAGGAAGATTATGAGCTGACTTGTAGACATAATGTGCATAAGAAAATGGCAAACTGTAGAGAAAGAAGGAAGATAAAGCAGTAATTAAACAGTAATAGGATAACTGGTTATAGATATGATTTGGTCCCAGTTTATGATGAAATATGGGTGGGGCTGCCTTGACAGATTAAAGGATTAGGGCTTTATTCACCAAGCAGTGGGGATTGTTTGTCTGCCTTTCATAAGACAAAATGTCTCTGCTCTGGAGATTTTGGAATGAAGCCATCTTCACCTTTTAAATGTTCACATCAGAATTTGGTCCCAAAGCAACTGGACCAAATTTTTATTTTAAAATGAAAAGCTCTTTCTTTTGATCACTCTCAAAAGAGTAATAAATGCCTTTACCTAACTATTTAACAAGCACTTGTAGGGAATCAAGCTGAAACAAAAATGCAGACAAAGATGTTCATAACAGCAATATTAGTTTTAATAGTGAAAAATTAGAAATAACTTCAATTTTTCTTTTTAGAAGAAGAGCTAAAAAAATTGACACATTTATACAATAGACTAAAATGCAGCATTCTAAAAGTTTTGATGATGTAAAATTGGAAGAAGGCACAACTAAATATTAACAATTAACGATTGTTAACAATTATTAACAATATTAACAATCCTGATAGGATTCTTGGAAGCAAAAAAAATAGTTTATAAATTTATCTATTTTCTAAGTTTCACAAATTGATCACATATTTATTAGACAATCAGAACAAAAATTTAAATTAATCTGAAATCAGTTCCAGGCAATGGTTTTCAATAATACGACAGCATTTTTGGAATAATCTATAAGCAAGCAGATGGACTTTGAAGGAAACAAATATTATCTGCAAGGCCACATTCTAGTCACCTGACAGTCTATTCCCTTAATCAGTTTTTAGCTTATTTTATCTCCAAAACTTTGTAAAAAAGAGCAGCTCTATCCTCTGGGTGGGGGTTGCTGGGTGGAGGTGCTGGGGGCAGCCATAGTCTAGCCTTTTGACTGGAGGCTCACATACAAATCTAATTCATCTTTATAACAACAGAGTCTAGTACTGGGCTTGACATATTGTAGACATCGAAGCATATTTGTTGATTGCATGAATAAATCTTGTTAAAAGATTTGTTCCTCTCACAAATAGTGTACTGTTAATCTGAGAATTTTGCCCATATTTGTTCTGAGGATTTGTCCAGATCACAACTCAATGTATTATAAATATTTCTGTTATATAGAATGTATTTTGCTGAAATTTCCTTTGTGGAGTGAGAGTACCCCAGCTATTCTTATGGGCTTCAAGACCATGGGCAAGTCATTTGTCTTCTCTGATCTTTATTTTATCAACTAAAATTAAAAATAAAAATGGAAACATCTAGCACTGAAAAAAATATAAGTAGCAAATACAGGTTGTTTGAGCTTGAGTTGACTGCTTCTTGGTAAACAAGATTAAATGCAAGCATTTTGGAAAAAGCATGAGCTCTTCAGAAAAGAGTCATTTAGCATTCATGATAGCAACTAGAAATGATGAAGGATGAGGATGTGTTAATGCCAAGACCTGACCACTCTTAATGTCAGAAAAAGTCATGGCTGGTGGCCAAACCCACCTACCGCCTCTCAAAAATTTCACTACAGTAGAAAAGAGCACACTAGCTTTGAGGGTCAGGTGTAATCTAAAATATAAAGAGATATATTTAATGTTGGTTAATTTATAACATTTCCAAAAATTGCTAGGAATGGACAGTAAAATCTTGATAAATTTACAAAGTGATTTCCTCAAAATATTCTTTAGATATTTCTTCTTTCACTTAAAGATGGTCTAAAAGGCAGGTAAAAGAGAGATCAAGGTATACGTGCCCAGAAGACACAGTGAGGCAATAACAATTTTATTAATGCCCAAGGAAAGCATTTTACAGACCCGGACACTCAGGCCTGTAAAAGAGCTGGTCCTTTGTTTCAGGCTGAGTTTTATAGAGACACTGCCATCTAGTGGAAAGAGCAAAAATTTTATAATGGAAAGATCAACTTCTACAACTTTTTTTTTGTAGTTTGTATGATTAATCATATTCTTTATAGGAATTTGATTTTTTTTAAAGCAGGTTCTTATTAGTTATCAATCTTATACATATTGGTATATATATGTCAATCCCAATCTCCCAATTCACCCAGCACCACCTCCCCTGCCCCACCCCACTGCCCCTCCTCCGCTTTCCCCCCTTGGTGTCCATACGTTTGCTCTCTACATCTGTGTCTCTATTTCTGCCTTGCAAACTGGTTCATCTGTACCATTTTTCTAGATTCCACATATATGCGTTAATATATGATATTTGTTTTTCTCTTTCTGACTTACTTCACTCTGTATGACAGTCTCTAGGTCCATCCATGTCTCTACAAATGACCCAGTTTCATTCCTTTTTAGGGCTGAGTAATATTCCATTGTATATATGTACCACATCTTCTTTATCCATTCATCTGTCGATGGGCATTTAGGTTTCTTCCATAACCTAGCTATTGTAAATAGTGCTGCAATGAACATTGGGGTGCATGTGTCTTTTTGAATTATGAGTTTCTCCAGGTATATGTCCAGTAGTGGGATTACTGGGTCGTATGGTAATTCTATTTTTAGTTTTTTAAGGAACCTCCATACTGTCTCCGTAGTGGCTGTACCAATTTACATTCCCACCAACAGTGCAAGAGGGTTCCCTTTTCTCCACACCCTCTCCAGCATTTGTTGTTTGTAGATTTTCTGATGATGGCCATTCTAACCAGTGTGAGGTGATACCTCATTGTAGTTTTGATTTACATTTCTCTAATAATTAGTGACGTGACATTGAGCAACTTTTCTTGTGCCTCTTGGCCATCTGTATATCTTCTTTGGAGAAATGTCTATTAGGTCTTCTGCTCATTTTTTGATTGGGTTGTTTGTTTTTTTTATACTGAGCTGCATGAGCTGTTTATATATTTTAGAGATTAATCCTTTATCCATTGATTTGTTCGCAAGTATTTTCTCCCATTCTGAGGGTTGTCTTTTCGTCTTGTTTATAGTTTCCTTTGCTGTGCAAAACTTTTAAGTTTCATTAGGTCCCATTTCTTTATTTGTCGTTTCATTTCCAGTACTCTAGAAGGTGGGTCAAAAAAGATCTTGCTGTGATGTATGTCAAAGAATGTTCTTCCTATGTTTTTCTCTAAGAGTTTTATAGGGTCTGGTCTTACATTTAGGTCTTTAATTCATTATGAGTTTAGTTTTGTGTATGGTGTTAGGAAGTGTTCTACTTTCATTCTTTTACATGTAAGCTGTCCAGTTTTCCCAGTACCAATTATTGAAGAGACTGTCTTTTCTCCATTGTATATCCTTGCCTCCTTTGTCATAGATTAGTTGACCATATGTGCATGGGTTTATCTCTGGGCTTTCTATCCTGTTCCATTGATCTATATTTCTGTTTTTGTGCCAGTACCATACCGTCTTGATTACTCTAGATTTGTAGTATAGTCTGAAGTCAGAGAGTCTGATTCCTCCAGCTCCGTTTTTTTTTCCCTCAAAATTGCTTTGGCTATTCAGGGTCTTTTGTGTTTCCATACAAATTTAAAAATTTTTTGCTCTAGTTCTGTAAAAAGTGTCATTGGTAAATTGATGAGGATTGCGTTGAATCTGTAGATTGCTTTGGGTAGTATAGTCATTCTCACAATATTGTTTCTTCCAATTCAAGAACATGGTATATCTCTCCATCTGTTTGTGTTATATTTGATTTCTTTCATCAGTGTCCTATAGTTTTCTGAGTACAGGATTTTTACCTCCTTAGATAGGTTTATTCCTAGGTATTTTATTCTTTTTGTTGCAATGGTGAATGGGATTGTTTCCTTAAATTCTCTTTCTGATCATTCGTTGTTAGTGTATAGGAATGCAACATAGTTCTGTGTATTAATTTTGTATCCTGCAATTTTACTAAATTCATTGATTAGATCTAGTAGTTTTCTGGTGGCATCTTTAGGATTTTCTATGTATAGTATCATGTCTTCTGCAAACAATGACAGTTTTACTTCTTTTTCAATTTGTATTCCTTTTATTTCTTTTTCTTCTCTGATTGCCATGACTAGGACTTCCAAAACAATGCTGAATAAGAGTGGTGAGAGTGGACATCCTTGTCTTGTTCCTGATCTTAGAGGAAATACTTTCAATTTTTCACCATTGAGAATGATGTTTGCTGTGGGTTTGTCATATATGACCTTTATTATGTTGAGGTAGATTCCCTCTATGCTCACTTTCTGAAGAGTTTTTATCACTAATTGGTGTTGAATTTTGTCAAAAGCTTTTTCTGCATCTAATGAGATTATCATAGGGTTTTATCCTTCAATTTGTTAATATGGTGTATCACATTGATTGATTTGTGTATATTGAAGATTCCTTGTATCCCTTGGATAAATCCCACATGATCGTGTTGTATGATCCTTTTAATGTGCTGCTGGATTCTGTTTGCTAGTATTTCACTGAGGATTTTTGTATCTATATTCATCAGTGATATTGGTCTGGAATTTTCTTTTTTTTGTAGTATCTTTGGTTTTTGTATCAAAGTGATGGCGGCCTCATAGAATGAGTTTGGGAGTGTTCCTTCCTCTGCAATTTTTTGTAAGAGTTTGAGAAGGATGAGTGTTAACTCTTCTCTAAATGTTTGATAGAATTCACCTGTGAAGCCATCTAGTCCTGGACTTTTGTTTGTTGGAAGACTTTAAATCACAGTTTCAATCTCAGTGCGTGTGATGGGTCTGTTCACATTTTCTATTTCTTCCTGGTTTAGTCTTGGAATGTTATACCTTTCTAAGAATTTGTCCATATCTTCCAGGTTGTCCATTTTATTGGCATAGAGTTGCTTGTAGTAGTCTCTTATGATGCTTTATATTTCTCCATTGTAACTTCTTCTTTTTCATTTCTAATTTTACTGATTTGTGTCCTCTCCCTCTTTTTCTTGATGCATCTGGCTAAAGATTCAATTTTGTTGATCTTCTCCAAGAACCAGCTTTTATTTTTATTGGTTTTTGTTTTCTTTGTTTCTATTTTATTTATTTATTCTCTGATCTTTATGATTTCTTTCCTTCTACTAATTTTGGGTTTTGTTTGTTCTTCTTTCTGTAGTTCCTTTAGGTGTAAGGTTAGATTGTTTATTTGAGGTTTTTCTTGTTTCTTTAGGTAGGATTGCTTTGCTATAAACTTCCTTCTTAGCACTGCTTTTGCTGCATCTCATAGGTTGTGTTTTCGTTGTCATTTGTCTCTAGGTATTTTTTGATTTCCTCTTTGATTTCTTCAGTCATCTCTTGGTTATTTATTACCTTATTGTTTAGCCTCCATGTGTTTGTGTTTTTTACTTTTTTTCCTGTAATTGATTTCTAGTCTTATAACGTTTTTGTCAGAAAAGATGCTTGATACAATTTCAATTTTCTTAAATTTGCCAAGGCTTGATTTGTGACCCAAGATGTGATCTATCATGGAGAATATTCCATATGCACTTGAGAAGAAAGTGTAATCTGCTGTCTTTGGATGGAAGGTCCTATAAATATCAATGAAATCTATCTGGTCCATTGTGTTAGATAAAGCTTGTGTTTCCTTATTAATTTTCTGTCTGGATCATCTGTCTATTGGTGTAAGTGAGGTGTTAAAGTCCCCCACTATTATTGTGCTACTGTCGATTTCCTCTTTTACAGCTGTTAGTAGTTGCCTTATGTATTGAGGTGCTCCATGTTGGGTGCATATATATTTATAATTGTTGTATCTTCTTGGATTGATCCCTTGATCATTATGTGCAGTCCTTCCTTGCCTCTTGCAACATTCTTAATTTTAAAGTCCATTTTATGTGATATGAGTATTGCTCCTCCAGCTTTCTTTTGATTTCCGTTTGTATGGAATATAATTTTCCATCCCCTCACTTTCAGTCTGTATGTGTCCCTAGGTCTGAAATGGGTCTCTTGTAGACAGCACATATACAGATCTTGTTTTTGTATCCATTCTGTGAGCCTGTGTATTTTGGTTGGTGCATTTAATCCATTCACATTTAAGGTAATTATTGATATATATGTTCCTATTACCTTTATCTTAATTGTTTTGGGTTTGTTTTTGTAGGTCTTTTTCTTCTCTTGTGTTTCCCACTTAGAGAAGTTCCTTTAGCATTTGTTGTAGATTTGGTTTGGTGGTGCAGAATTCTCTTAGCTTTTCCTTGTCTGTAAAGCTTTTGATTTCTCTGTTGAATCTGAATGAAATCCTTGCCAGCTAGAGTCATCTTGGTTATAGGATCTTTCCTTTCATCACTTTAATTATATCGTGCCACTCCCTTCTGACTTGTAGAATTTCTGCTGAGAAATCAGCTGTTAACCTTATGGGAGTTCTCTTGCATGCTATTTGTCATTTATCCCTTGTTGCTTTTAATAATTTTTCTTTATCTTTAATTTTTGTCAGTTTGATTACTATGTGTCTCAGCATGTTTCTCCTTTGGTTTTCCTGCCTAGGACTCTCTACACTTCCTGGACTTGGGTGGCTATTTCCTTTCCCATGTTATGGAAATTTTCTACTATAATCTCTTCACATACTTTCTTGGTTCTTTCTCTCTCTGTTCTCCTGGGACCCCTATAATGTGAATGTTGGTGCGTTTAATGTTGTCTCAGAGGTCTCTTAGGCTGTCTTCATTTCTTTTCATTCTTTTTTTCTTTTTTCTATTCCACTGCAGTGAATTCCACAATTCTGTCTTCCAGGTCTCATATCCGTTCTTCTGCCTCAGTTATTCTGCTATTGATTCCTTCTAGTGGATTTTTCATCTCTGTTTGTTTGTTCTTTAATTTTTCTAGGTGTTTTTTCTTTAATTATTCTAGGTCTTCATTAAACATTTCTTGCATCTTTTTGATCTTTGCCTCCATTCTTTTTCTGAGGTCCTTCCTCATCTTCACTATCATTATTCTGAATTCTTTTTCTGGAAGGTTGCTATCTCCACTTCATTTAATTGTTTTTCTCAGTTTTTATCTTGTTCCTTCATCTGGTACATAGTTCTCTGCCTTTTCATTTTGTCTATCTTTCTGTGAATGTGTTTTTCATTTCACAGGCTGTGGGAATGTAGTTCTTCTTGCTTCTGCTGTCTCAATCACATTTCTTAAAAGAAAAAAAAGAAGGTGAACTTTCTCTTAAGTGACTTCCATGTATGTGCAGTTTATAATGGAATTATATTTGTTAAAAAAAAATTCATATTACAGATGAGAAAACTGAGGTTTAGGGAGACAAAGTATCTCGTCTAACACTATATACCTTTAAGTGGCAGAGTTGGGTTTCCTGCCAAGTTTGCTTGACATTTAAACAAGAGAATAATGTTTTCCTCAAAATACCACAGGTGTGTTAACATTGAATGTAGAGAATTCAGTGGGCTCACTGTCCAGAGCTGGATTTTTATTTTTGGCTCTGACTGTGATCAGCTGTGAGATCTTGCAAAATTCATTTAATTTCTGTAATCTTTGATGTTATCCACACATAAAAAGTAAATATTAAACAAGAACATGCATTTAATCACTCTATAAAATCTAAAGGTTTGAGTTAATTATTATAATTGCAAACATCTCTATTTTAGGTTCATGTTTTGTGTAAATACAAATAGAAATGCAATAGAGGAAGGTATGAGAGCATTGTGAAATGAAACGTGGAGAGAGATAGGAAGTAGATAGAGAATTTAATTCCTTTAACTCCAGTTGAGAATCCCCAAATACAGCACTGTTTTTTGCCAGAAGAATCCCCCAGATATGGAAATAAGGACTTATGTCCATGCACATTGGATATTAAAAGGCTGCTGCACATTTCCCAGCTCCCTGCCCCCAAACATACTTGCAGCCATGTTTATGGCAATTGATGAGAATCTAGGATTCTTTTGCAACATATAAAGTACATGGGGTGGGGGTTCAGCTTCATTTTTTAAGATTTAAAAATTCTCATACTCTTAGACATTACAGTTTTTAATCTCTCCTTTTTGTCTCTTCTTCAGAGCACATCCCTTCAAAAAATTATTACTGACTAGACAAAGTATTCCAATTCAAGACTCTCAGAAAGTACCTCTTTAGACATTCTTTTGGCTAGGGGGTGAAAGGGAAAATAAAATAGATAAAAGGAATACTTAGAAATAATGGGTCAAAACTAGTATTACAATAAATAGGTTTTACAACATAGAGATAAAGGATAAAGTAGATTAGAGTTCAATAAGTAGGAACTAAATACAAATTCACTGAGTTCAAATTCAATATCTTCTTTTACTAGCTGTGTGACATCGGGCAAGTTATATAGTCTGTCTATGCCTCAGTTTCTTCATCTATAAAACAGAGTTAATAATAATATCTACTTCATAAGTTTGGTGTAAGGTCTAAATGCATTAATATGTGTATGGTACTTAGAACAGGGCCTGACACTTAGTAGATGCTATGTAAGAGTTAGTTATTTCCTTATTGTGCTATCAAAATGTTGTACGTATGTTGTTTTCCACCCTGTATTTTGATTTCTCATTATTGTAGCTGTTTGTTCTTTATTTTTTCTCATTAAATTGTGACCTTCTATAACAGCATTGAAAATCCATAGCCTATGCTACAAATCCAGCCCATAGTCTGATCTTTTATAATCCATGAGCTGAGCATAATTTTTACCTTTCTAAAGGGTTGCAAAAATATAAAGAGTAATATGTGACAAAGACCATATTTTGTCCACAAAAACTAAAATATTTAACATCTGGCTCCTAATAGAAAATATTGCAAATTCTTAAAAAAGACAATATCTTATTCATTTTTATGCTCAATATAGTTTTGGTACAGAGAGAAAAGACAAAGAACAGAAAGGAGGAAGGTACATCCAAGCAGAATACCATGGAAACACTGTGGAAGAAGTTAGTTCTGACCAGGCACATCAGGGAAGCCTTCAGATAGTATTTCAAGAATGGCAGTGATCTCAACGAGAGTAGAAGGTTTGATTAACTCAAAATAGATTAAAGATTTAAATGTAAGACCTAAATCTATACAACTCTTAAAAAAGATGTAAGGGAAAAGCTTCATGACTTGGGCCTAAGAAATGAGTTCTTGTGTCTGACACCAAATGTGTAAGCAACAATAGCAAAATTAGGTAAGCAAAACATCAAACTAAAAAGGTTCTGCACAGCAAAGGAAACAATTGACAGAATGAAAAAGCAACCTGTGGAAAGGGAGGAAATATTTGTAGACCACATATCAGAGAAGGGGTTAATATTCAAAGTATCAAAGGAACTCAATAGCAAGAAAATAAATAATCTGATTAAAAAATGAGTGAAAGACATGAGTAGGCATTTCACAAAAGGAGATATACCAACGGTCATCAGGTATATCAAAAGATCTCAACATCACTAATCATCAGGGAAATACAGTCAGAATCACAATAAGAAATCATTCCATAACCCTTAGGAGGGTTATTATCAAAAATCAAAAAATAACAATTGTTGTCAAGGATGTGAAGAAATTGGAATTTATTTATACTGTTAATAGAAATTTTATGGGAAATAGTATGGAGAATGCATTAAAATATTTCAATTTTTTCTATCATCCAACAATCTAATTTCTTCATAAATATCCAAAAGAATTGAAATCAAGATTTTGAAGAGTTATTAGCACTCCCAAGTTCATTGTAGCATTATTCACAAGAGCCAAGATAAAGAAACAACCTAAATGTTCATCAATAGATGAGTGGATAAAGGAAATGTATTGTAGTATATACATACAACGTAATATTATTGTCTTAAAAGATGAAAGGAATCCTGCCATATATGACAACATGGATGAACCTGGAGGACAATATGCTATGTGAAATTAACCAGTCACAGAAAGACAAATACTGCATGATTCTGCTTAACAGAAAGTAGAATGGTGGTTGCCAAGGATCTGAAGGCAGGGAAAAATAGAGTTGCAGTTCAACAAATATAAGCTTTTACTTAAATAAAATAAGAAAAATTCTAGGGTTCTGCTCTACAACATTGTGCTTATAGTTAACAAAAATGTATTTTGCCCTTAAACATTTAAGAAGGCAGATCTCATGTTAGGTGCTCTTACCACAATAGTTAAAAAAGAAGAATAAGAAGGTTTGGTACATTAAAGTTTGGAACACAGAAACATTTCAAAACTATTTCACATATGTTGTTGAAATAAAGTGACAGTTTTATGAAAGTAGTGAATCAAAGATACTTTCTGTATTCAAAAAGGTTAAGTCCTGGTTGAGGAAAAATTCCTTGTATCTCATAACAGCCTTCACGGTCAGGGTGGATTATTGTTCTCTTTTTATGGAGGGGGAAACTTAGGCTCAAGAGTATGATTTGCTCAAATTCCCAAAGCTCAAAAATGTCAGGATAGAGACTAAAAACAAATGCAGTCAACCATGCTATCTCCTCCCTCATCACCTGCCAAACAGTTTATTTTCATAGATGATATCTCATAACCTCATCTGGTTCAGTACTCTACCTCTGATTAGGATGCTTGTTGAATAAGCTTGACTCAAGCTTAAGGGCTCAGCATCAATCCTGCCTTTGACTTAAAGTTCGTGAGTAGGGCTTAGCCCCTAACCAAATTAGATGACTTGTGTTTTTGTTCCAGTCATAACTTCCTTGTCTTTTTTCCTCATATAACTCCTCCCAACATTCATTCTCAAGAGCCTGCTTTGAAAGACTTCCCAGGACCTCAGGTCCTCAATAGCTGATGTGTGATGTTTTCCTGCATTTCCCTGGTCCTAGAGTGCTGCTTATGAATCTATTCCTTATGTTTTGAGCTCTTCCTACTGCCAACTATTTTCTTACATCTGGATCTCTGCCTCAAGTCTATTGACAGATTTCATCTAACACTTACTCCCCACACCTGCCCAAACAGTGTCTCTTCCCACTTGATGAGCATTGCCTTTGTTTTGCTATTGCCCATTCTACCCTTAAGAGCATGGCTGTTATACCATTCCTCTTTGTCTCTGGTCTTAATCATTTAACTGAATCTAATCCTCGCTAGTGGTAATGCAGTACAGGACCAAACAAGCAAACAAACAAGCAAGAATGATGTTTCTGATTGTGTGAGTAAATCACTGTTAATATTTAACATTATGTTGTATTTCCTTTGGTCTTGTGTGTATGAATCTGTATGATCATGCTATTGGTAGAAGGTCTCCATCTTTCTTGGCACACTGAATATCTTAGAATGTTTTTCATGGCACCTCCTAGGACAGATATCTAAGATTTCCACTTATTAAGTAGTTATTTCTAAACAACTTAAGTATTTGTGTCCTCAAAACTTATAGCCATTTAAAAAAATAATAAATAAATGGAAATAAAAATAACATTTTTATTTGCTTCTTAAATAATTATAATTATTACTAATGGGATAAAAGCAGTGCACTTATCAAGCACTGCATGGCTCGATTCCACTAATCCTTGGAATTAGATTGGATACTACCACCCTAATTTCCTGCTCCACACTGTTTACACAAGTACTTTTTAATCATAGTAACTGTTGACAACTCAGTGTTGCAAAGATATGACATCCCCAAAGGAATGGAACACAGACTACTTTTGAAAATATGAACCACCTTGAGCTAGTAGTTTTTGTAGCATCCAACAGATGTTGAATATAACTGTGTTTCTCTCAAAATATAAGCTATCCTGCAGCACCACTGAGAGTTTGCTCTGGTATCCCAGGGAACTTCTAACATAGCTTGAGGTACATGGCTATATGGAGTTTTGAAATTTGCAATTTTTACTAGCATTGTACACAACCAATTTCCATAACATTAAAAAACTTTCTAAAATCATTTTATTTTCTGAATTTGAAATTGAAGCTTGTTCAGTGTTGTAATTTTTTTTAAAAAGAATATATTTTAATAGATGTCCTCTTCACTCTTTTCTGTATAATCTGCCAATATTTGTATGTATTTTTTTCATGGGATTGAGATCACATGGTTTATGAATGTTTGAACCATGCTTTTGTTCCTTTCATATTATGTTATTCTTGTATTTTCAACTAAGATGAGGTAAGAGGGACTTTAGCCTCAGATTTTCCCCCAGCTTGAAATAGCTAACAAAATAAAGACAAAAAATATATGAAATATTGGTTTTCAAGACATTGGAAATCAGGCAAAAAAGAAAAAGATAGTGGTTGATTAGAAATGGAAAACTTGAGTTGAACACTATGATTTCCTGATTCTTTTCCTTGAGAGAATCTCCAGGCTATTGTTCAGGTGTGGGGGAATAGAGAAAGAGCTGAGAGTCCAGGGGAAAAAAGGTGGTTAGAATTTGCTTGACAGAATGCCAGAGAGGAGAGAGCTGACCCATTCTGAATATCCCATTAGGCTATTCCATGAAGGATCAGGGCATACATGTGAGGAAAATAATCCAGGACTTCAGATAGAAATATTCAAAAGGACAGTTGAGGACAGTGCCTGGAACTCACACTAGACCAGAAATATTGCCTGTCCTCACCAGTCAGACTGGAAAATTCCATAATTCATGAGGAATTGGGTAGAACACTCAGGAAAGTCTTACCTCAGTAAGAGAAAATATAAACCTTCAATTAAGCACTTCCCCAGATGCATCCAACATGTCATAAAAGCAAAGCCTAAATATCCAAAACGTCCAAGTAACTTATCTGCATTGCAACACAAAGCTCACAATTATATATAGAATTATAATATAGAATCAATATAGTTGAGTCTTGCTTGAAAAAAATGCAATCTGACAATCTCTGCCTTTTAGTTGAGATATTTGAATATTTACATTTAATGTGATAATTGATGCAGTTAAGTTTAAGTCTTTCATGTTACTATTTTCTTTCTATTTTTCTCCTTTGTTCTTTGTTCCATTTTTCTGCCCTCTTTTTTATGTGATTTCCATTTAATCACATTTGTTAGCTTATTCACTGTAACAATTAGACCACCCACTTGTGCCAGAAACTAGAACTGTATTCTTTCTTGGCATCCATGTGGTGAGTGATACAGTTGTAAAATCCTGTCTTAGCATCTGGTTTCATGAGTCATTGCTGGAACTAAATGGCTCCATTGGGTTTCTCAGGAAGCAAATGCTAAGTTCGAATCCATAATGTCTTTTAAGCAGTATCTTTAGGTTCAAGACCTATAGAAGGGAGCTGAAAGAAACATGAGTGAACACATGAAGATGCTATCATTAATTATCCTCAAATAAAACAAGACAATCATGCCTTTATTCTCCCATATGAATTGGTTATTGGATGAGGGCCAGTCCAGTAAGTGTTTTGAGGTTAGGGAAAGCAGTTCTTTGTAGGTGATGAAATCCCATAAAGAGTTGACATATGCACACTGCCAACAGTATTCTCAGAAGTTGGATCAGCAAATTCCTCACTGAAGGAAGAGTTGGGCAGCTTATTACAGTGCCGATTGTGATATTTCATTAGAATTTCTCAATCTATTCATCTATATCACTTAACTTCTCTTTCTTATTTTTTAACTATTTATTTCACTAGACTACTTTCTTGGAGAATTTTTCTGACTGTCTTGAAATTTACTACTTCTTTCAGATTACAGAACTGTCTCAGAAGTGTGTAATGACTTTTTAAAGCCATGATTTAAAATTTTTCTAATAGATTTTTGATCTGTTATGATTTATGCTCACCTTTCTTTGCTTCCAATTTTTTGATTTTTTTTTTTTTGTTTGGATGGTTTATGTATTTTTAATCTCTTGGAAGTTTTTGAATATAACTGTTTTTAAGTCCTTTGAAGATTGTGCTATTATTTTCATTTCCTCAGAAGTAATTATTTTCTTATTTTCTCAGTTGATTGACATCTGTGTCTCTAGTAAATTATGAAATTTTACTTCAGCTTAAGGGGAGGGCTTCCTAAGAATTTTTTTTTTTTTTAATTTCATCCTTACTTCTCTATGTAAAGATTTTGCAATTGCTTCTGCCTTGTTCATTGGTTTCTCCAGTTGAGAATCAGACCTCATATTGGTGACTTTAGCTCTGTTTCACAGCATTGTAGTTAACTATTGGTCCTTAACAAACTACCCCAAAGCAATGAATTTAACCACTAAATTAGTACATCTTTAATAGTTTTCTGACTGTGAGACAGGTGTTTCACTCCCTGTCCAGGTTAATATCTTTGAGGCTTTTGAATATAACTGTATTTGAATCCGTTGAAGACCCAGGCACGCAATCCAGTATCATCCCTTCTCCTGAACAGTGGTATAAGCAGTCATCCATATATGTTCCTGGCTGGTTCAGCCCTTTATTTCACATAATGACTCTATCTCTGGTCTTTTACTATGTGGGAATGCTTTGAATCCTTGTTCCTCTTTGGGGGGCAGGGGATAAAGTTCCTCACATTTTCTTATATTGAGTAGAAGCTCAAGAAGAATCTAATAATTTGAACATAATAAATGGGCTGTTCTAAGGTAATGAATCACCAGCTATTGAAAGAATTTAGGCAGAAATGTCTGACAATGTTTTGGGCTTTCCTACATAGGGTAAAATCTAGAGCCAAATAATCTCTTAGTTTTTTTTTTTTTGTTTTTCATGTTTTGATTTTGGCCTAACATCCAGTTTCTATTTTTCTCTGTTCAGAAAAATATAACATTGAATTGAAAAATATTAGATTCAAGCCAGAACTTAGAGGGAAAAAGTTTGGAAACTTTCCTATTTTGTACTTCATGGATGAGAACATTCTATAGAGATGTTTGTACTAGTTTGTGGCTGTCATGGGCTAAAATATTCCCATTTTCAATGAGCTCTCTGTGACATCTAGCTTGATTTGTGAATGAATGTTCCTGTTATAAGTGCACAACTCTCAATTTTGACTCTAAGTAGGACAGACAGAAAAGCACAAATCATCAAGCTCTTCAGTGTTCATCAACATAAAGGCTCACTGTAGATAATTTCTCTGTACCTTCACATATGTCTGGGAAATATGTCAAATGCCCTTTGACATGTCTATGTTCTATTTAGAACCAAGTATACACTTCCAGCATTTCAATAACACTGTTTTCCTCACTTGAGAATTTTAAATAGACTCATAAAGTATTAGAGGTAGGACGGATTTTGGAGATCACTTAGTCTAATCCTTTTATCTCACAGATGGGATTATTTTTCTAGGATGGGAGGTTACCTAGAGCCTTTATGACAATGGTAGATGGTGATGATGATGATGATGGTGATGATGATGGTGATGGTGATAATGATGATGATAGCAACTCTTATTTCTGAGCACCTGATATGTGCCAGATAGTGTGCTCAATGGTTAACAAAGATTAACTCTTAATACTCACCATGATCCCCTGAGAAGAACACTGCTAACCCCACTTCACAGATGAAGAAACTGAGCCTTGAATAAAATAATTTATGTGAGGTTATAGTTATCTGGCAGCACTGAACTCAGTGAGATCTCACATGTAGTGGCAAAATGGTTCTACCAGCTGGTACTTTCAAAATCTGGACCCATATATATTAAACACCTATTGTAAAACCATGAGAAGATTATTAGGTTTGGATTCAGGAAATGTTGGAATCAAAATCTGCCTTGTTCATACTGTGTGATATTGAGAAAATTACTCTTCTCTTAGTTTCAAGTTCATCATTTATCAAAAGATGAGAGTGAAAGTTCCTATCTTATTAGGCTAATGAGATAACTAAAGATGACATAATGAATGTAAAGTGCTTAGAATTATGTCTAATATACAATAGGCACTAAAAGCTGATAAAATAACACAGATAGTAAGTACATATAATGCTATAATTATCATCACTTGATATTCAACTGATATTCAACCTCTAAGCATGTCTTTGCCTAGATGTTCCTGGTCAGTGAGAATTTTCCTGGATATTGTATTTAATATAGCAGACCAGCCTTCCATCCAGCATTTACTGTTTCCTTTTCTACTAGAATTTTCTCCATAGAATTTATCAACACCCACCATGTCACTTAGCTATTTATTATTTGTCTCCCTACACTAGCTCATCCGAATTAACTCTTTTATTTATTTTGTTCACTGGTCAGTTTCTAGAACTACAGTTTGTTCAATAAATATTTGTTGAATTGCTACTATTACTATTTTTTTTTTTTACTTTTGTTATCCAGGAAGTAGTCTTCTCCCTTCAAAGGTCACTCTGATGCAGAACTATATCCTCCCTAAATTAATGTATGGAAATCCTATTTCCCAGTGCTTCAGAATGTAACTATAATGAATATGGAATGTGACTACATTCTTTAAAGAGGCAATTATGTTAAAATCAGGTCATTAGGGTGGGCTCTAATCCAATATGACTACTGTCTTTATAGAAAGATTTCAACCTAGAGACACATGAAGGTAAAACCATGGGAAGACACAGAGACAAGCCATTGACAAGCCAAGGAGAGAAGACAAATCCTGCTGACACCTTGGTCTTGGATGTCTGGCCTCCAGCATTGAAAGAAAATAAATTTCTGTTGTTTAAGCCACACAATATGTAACACTTTATTATGATAGACCTACAAACTAATTCAGTCACTTTTCTCCAGTATTGTTTGGAAATATGGGGTTTGCCTCCCATATGCTCCTGAATTATGTGCTCAAAATCTGCTTTTATGAAATATACATTCTATTTTCCCCACCATTCAGCTCTGCAGCTTCCAATTGCACAGTGGGCACTACATTCCTACTTATCTGATCTTAGATCCACCTAAAAGTTATAGATTTGAGACTCTCCTTGTACATAATCTTCAGCAAAAGAATGAATGTTGAGCAGGAGTCATTACTTAATTTTAAATTTTATTTGTTTGTTTCCCCATCCTTTTACTCCCTATTATCACAAGCCTGGCTGTACATATAAAGTAGACTTTTACTGCATGCTTGAGGCAGTATAGGACATTTATAACACAGCAACAGAAACAAATTAAAATGGAATATTAGACATGTTTGCTCTTGGAAATTCCCTACCCTTCCTTCATCTGAAATTTTTCATGAATCACCCATCTCCATAGGTTCATCTTCCTAGACCTTTCTCTCCTATCTGAGTTTTTTCTCTTTTTTATTTATTCTCCTGCCCCTTATCTCCAATTTGCTATGATAGTTTTATGCAGCTCAATTTAATTTGTTTGTGATTTCTTCCTAAATCTTGGCTTGCTAATTCTTTTGCTAAGAGGAACCTTGGTGTCAGTTAACATATCACTTGGTTTTTATTATTTTGTTTTATCCCACTATATTATTAATAAGCCAGCAAGAACCTCCACCAGCAACAAAGTAGGAGTTTAACCTCCTCACTTACTGCTTAAATCCCTGACTAATCTTTAATGACTTATGTTCCTCTAATGTGTAGACCATTGTCACTCAAGATGTGGTCCCAGCAGCATCAGCACCTCTTTAGAACTTACAGAAAAGCAAATTATCATCCCCATCTAAGACCCACTGACTCAGAAATTTTGGGGAAGAAACCCAGTGCTCTGTGTTTTATTTAACAAGCCCCCTGGGTAATTATAATGCATGGGAAATTTTGCCAAGTTCTACTCTTAGCTCTCCACAATGCTTTGCAAACCTCATTTTGCCTGGCTATGAACACTGTTGAAGGATAAGAATAATGTATGATGTTCATACCCAGGGGCACATAAAGGGTTTGAAGAGCTGAAAGATTATAAAAATTGGGGAAATAATTTTAGAAGTATTAATATTTTTTTAAGTATTAACAGTATTAATAACAACAAATACACAATTAGGTGTAAAGTGTTCAATCAGAAAGACAAAAAGATCACAGCAAAAGTCACATTTGAACAAGCTGACAAATATTGCCAATATCACAAGATATAGGAAAATAATGTACTATTTCATACATTAATTTCCTGACATATCCCTTATAATACCTTTTTTTCCCTACACTTTTGTCTGCACACTCATCACCTTTTTACATTACAAGAATTTGATAACATAATTCCCATGGAGGATGTAAAGAGATAATGGTAAGTCATTTTTTTTTATATCATGGTTGTTCTACATTTAGCATCACTATGAATGATAATTTAGAAACCTTTCAACTTAACAACTTACTAGAGGTATTGCTGTGAAAATATTTAGGATTGTTGTAAAATTTAGCAACACCTTTATTAAGTTTCTTTCATCCTTGAGCTGTTGCAGACATGATTATAGTTTGCAGTATTACTATATATTCATGCCCTAGAAACACAGGAATTCTGATAAATTCTGTCATATTATTCCCATAAAATATTAAAAAATCATGGTGTATTTTTAATTTTAAATCATGCAAATTTGTACTTTACTTAATATATTTCTTGAAGTAAAAAATCTGCCTTGACTAAGAATCAATGAAAACTACCTTCTACTTACTTGTCTGATGACTGAAAGTATTTTCATAGACTAAATTCTGACTTTGTAAATTTCATTCATTTCTCTTACATTACTTGTGTATTCCTAGTTATGGACACCAAAAGACACATTTGTCATGATATGAACCTTTGGTCCTAAATTGCCATGCCACCAGTATGAGTGACTAGCACAAGGGTGGTAATGGTATTTCTGACATAATAGTGATATAAATAGATCCAACTAATTAAAAAGTGATGCGTTCATAGATTTCCATTTATATGGAATTCAAAAAATGCCCACAGTTAATTAAATTCATCCCATATGAATAACAGTACAACAGAAGGAAAGTGAAAGTGCAATAGAAAGAGACATTTGTCTTAACCCATTGAGATTAAAAGTATTTATTTTGAAAAAAAATTCCAGAAATATATAATCATGTGAATCCATTATAAATTACCTCTCAGGATGTCTTAAGAAATCCATGCAAATAAGGGACCCTGAAGCTAATTTTCTTCAGCTTTGTGGTATGTCTGCCTCTATCCACATGAAAATTATTTCAGTTGATTGGACCGAGTTGGCGTAGGAACAGTAAAAATATTATACTCATTTAATAGCTATGATCTTTGTGGCAACATGATAAAATAGAGAAACTTTATGCTGTAGTTCACAGACTTAATAAATTATATTGATGCCATATCTGTCATCTCATATAAGCAAGAAAGTGGACATATTCAATCTAGTTCCAACATGTTCATTTATACAGCATTCATGTAAGTGACAAGCAAAATAAAACAAAACAAAACATTCCCTCTCCTCTGCAAGGCTGTATAATTTTTCCCCAATTTGAGCCATTTTTTTATCCCATGACCAAGGTGAGATATTTGAGGGAAGGAATCAGTCTATTATTTCATCATTTAGTCTTAGTCGAGGCATGTTTATTCTCAGAGGCATCTTTCTTGTATCTGTTATCTTTTGATATTCTGCACCTGCTTTTGAACATAGGAGTTTGTGGGCTTTTCTCAGTACCTTGGCACCAGAGATAGTACTTAACCTTTCTCTCACTTCCAAAATCCATAGATCAGAAAAAAAAATAAATAAAAATTGCATGCATCCTAAATAGCAAGTAGGGAAAAAGTGAAGGTGTGACTTGGTAAGACAAATAGAAGTCAGGTTATTACTGTCTCTATTTAATACATAAGAAAATGAAGAGTGAATGAGGGTTCTAATGTTGCATCAACCTGGAGACCTAAGAGAGGAATAATTACCCAGAGGGGCTGTAATTTCACATGCTGATGCTTAAAGTAGGAGGACAGGAGATATCCTTTGATACTGATAGAAACAACAGTCAACAAAATGGGGCATATTGGCAAAGAGGCCTGAACTGAAAGTAAGGAACTGTGGTTTCTACTGTGGATTGTGTAACAAGCTAGGTAACACTGGGAAAATCACCATCCTCTATTTGCTTCAAGATTCTCATATGTGAAATGGGGTTTTGACTATGTAAAGTTCATAGAAAGAAAAGATGTGGGCATAAAAATTGAAACTATATACAGTGGCATTACATGAGGAGAGACTACTGTAATAGATGAGGAAGTTATCTTAAAAGAAAGTCACAACGGTCCCTAAATAGGTAATATTATCTTACTATACAAAAGTATTTTCTTTAAAATACATGAAACACTCCAGGTTGGCCTCTTATACTTGAGTGCTCACAGGAACCCCATGGTATTAGACTTTAGTCCCAACATGTCACAATGCTTTTGATGACCATAGACCAGTTATAACATCTGCTTGAGACTCAGTTTTCCTATCTATAAAATGAAAGCTCAGGTCTGCCGACTCTCAAACTCTTTAAGAACTAGCTAGAAAATAACAAGAGACCTAATGAAGTCTGTATTTATGTAGTTTTCATTAAGATGTCAGTATGTGCTGTTGTGCATTGGTGTCAGGAAAGTAATATGTCTGTGACTCCATGGGGAAGGGACAATGGATGCTATGCACTTGATAATTTTCCTAGACTCTGTCCTATGTGTCCTGTCCCTTTAATATGTTTCTTTTCTCTGTAATAAACTGTAACTGTGAATATAGTAGCTGCCAGTGTGTTATGTGAGTCTTTCTAATGAATTAAAGAAAATGAGGGTGGTT
Source organism: Aethalodelphis obliquidens (assembly GCF_003676395.1). NCBI lineage: Eukaryota > Metazoa > Chordata > Mammalia > Artiodactyla > Delphinidae > Aethalodelphis > Aethalodelphis obliquidens. The sequence goes on from NW_020837950.1 coordinate 35,998,626, forward strand.
TGGAGAACCACAGAATTTGTAGTTGGTGACAGAAATGAGGGTCATCTTGTGTGGACTATGCTGACTCTAACTTTGCAGTTGACTAAAACTCTTGCAGAGCTTCATAGCTTCAGAGACTAACTTTATTTAGAGCATAGCTTGAGAAACACCATACCTAAGGGCATTGTCTAAAAAACATGGAGGTCTTGGTGGAGAACAATTAAAAGGAGACTGATAGCTCCACAATCTGAATAAAATAGCAGATCAGCCAGAATTTTAATAGAGAGAACTAAGAAAAGAGACAACTTAAGAAGGACCTTCCATGGTTCAGAATCTAAACCAGAGGGCAGAAAGTCTGTGCACATGTGTAGGCTGCACCTACTCAGGGAGTATTATTGCAAGATGTGGGGCAAACTTGAAAGCATCTCCAAGCAACACACAGACCCTCATCAACACAAAGCAGAAGAACCTTAAAGTCACAAGAACCTCAATGGCACAGAAACATTAAACACAACTTTTGACCATACACTGAGTGAAAACTAAGCTACTATGACCCAAGGATAGGTCATAGGAACCCAAACAAAAACAAAATTACATTTATTCCTGTGAGTCTAGAAGACTATGTTCATTCAAGTTTTCCTTATCAGGAATGATTGGTGAAAGAAACCAAGTTACTTGGCTCCTCACTTAATGTGGAACAAAAATATTAATCCCTCAACAATGATAATAGTCTTAAAGCCACAAACACATCTAACAGTAAAGTGTAAAAATCTAACTTGTCAAGTGGGTTAAACAACCTTTAATTAATAAGTGCCTTAGCCAATCCAGGGGTGACTCCTCATACTCAGGATAAAATATAAAAATAAGAGAAAAATTTTGAGTGGAGCTATCTGAGACATACTTTCAGGGAAATAGAATTTACAGGGTTAGTAGAGTCAAGTTGCTAAACAAATAAACTAGTGACCAAGAAAACTACAGCAACAACCCCTGGTGAAAAGATAGAAGTCAGTATCCAGAGCTGCTACAATATATTATCTAAAATATACTGTTTAAAAAAATTATGAAACATGCAAAAAAATTGTGACCTAAAAAGAGAAAAGGAAAACAAGTAATACAATTGCCTTGAAGGGGCCATGAAGTCATAATTAGTACACAGAAGCTTCAAAACAGCTATTATAAATATGTTCAAAGAGCTAAAAGAAACCATGCTTAAAAAATTATGGGAAAGTATTATAATATCTTATTAAATAGACAATATCAATGTAGGGATAGAAATTATTCAAAAGAAACAAATGAACATTTTGGAGTTAAAAATTACCATAACTGGGCTTCCCTGGTGGTGCAGTGGTTGAGAGTCCACCTGCCGATGCAGGGGACGGGGTTCGTGCCCTGGTCCAGGAGGATCCCACATGCCGCGGAGCAGCTAGGCCCATGAGCCATGGCCGCTAAGCCTGTGTGTCCGGAGCCTGTGCTCCACAATGGGAGAGGCCACAACAGTGAGAGGCCTGCATACTACATTAAAAAAAAAAGATTACCATAACCAAAATGAAAAAATAAATAAATTACTAGAGGAGATTAATAGATGATGTGAACTGGCAAAACAAAGAATAATCTAACTTGAATATATAGCAATAAAGATTATGTAATCTAAGGAACAGAGAGGAAAAGAATAAAGAAAAGTGAACAGAGTCTCAGGGAAATGTGAGATGTCATTACATGTACCAACATATAATGGACGTTTCAGGAGAAGAGAGAAAGAAGGGGACAGAAAAATTATTCAAGGAAATGATGGCTATAAACATTTTTTTTTGAAAAAAATTAATCTACACATCTAAGAAGTTTAACAAATTTCAAATAGGATAAACCAAGAGATATTACCCACACTTAGGCATATTGTAGTCAAAATATAGAAACATGAAGACAAAGAGAAAAATCTTGAAAGCAGAAAGGGAAAAATGACATAATATACAAGGAAAAAAAGATTAACATACGACTTTCTATCAGATATAATGGAAGGCAGAAAGCAATGGAACAACATAGTCAAAGTGCTGGAAACACACACACACACACACACACTCTCTCTCTCTCTCTCTCTCTCTCTCTCTCTCTCTCTCTCCCTCGTTAAACAGGAATCTTATATCTTCAAAACTGTCTTTTAAATATAGAGGTTAAATAAATCCCCAGATTAAACAACAACAGAGAAAGAGAATCCATTGCAAAAAGACCTGCCTTACAAAAAATACAAAAAGAAGTTCTACAAGGGCTTCCCTGGTGGCACAGTGGTTGAGAGTCTGCCTGCCGATGCAGGGGACGCGGGTTTGTGTCCCGGTCTGGGAGGATCCCACATGCCGCAGGGCGGCTGGGGCCGTGAGCCATGGCCGCTGAGCCTGCGAGTCCAGAGCCTGTGCTCTGCAACAGGAGAGGCCACAGCAGTGAGAGGCCCGCGTACCGCAAAAAAAAAAAAAAAAAAAGATGTTCTACAAGATTAAAGCAAGTGAGATCAAATGGTAATTCTAACCCATTCGAAAAAAGAGCACCAGTAAAGTTAACTATGTAGGTAATTACAAAAGACAGTATAACTGCATATCTATTCTCCTTTCCTTTCTTAACTGATTTAAAAAGCAGTTGTATAAAACAATTTTTGTATAAATGCATTGCTGGACTTATATGGAAATGTAATATATTTTATAATAGTAGCAAAAAGGAGAGAGGTAGAAACAAAGCTTCACTGGAGTAAAGAAATTAAAACAGGTGGTAACTAAAGACTGCAAGAAGAAATAAAGAAAACCTGCAAGGGAAAGTAAGAAGTTTAATATAACAAACTCTATAAAACTATACTTGTTTGTCTTTCGTCTTTCAACCTCTTTTAAAGACATAATATTATATAAGGTAATACTTAGAACAATGTATTTATGGGTATGTAACATAAATAAAGGTAAAATGTACAATAATAATAGAATAAAAAAGAGGGAAAAAATTGAGCTATGTAATAGTAAATTTTCTATTTTCACTTGACCAAAATCAGTACAAATCGAAAGTGGATCCTGATAACTTAAGGTATATATTGTAAATCCTAGAGCAACCACTAAGAATGTAACTCAACATAATTTAAAACAAAGAAATTAAAATGTTACACTAGAAAATAGTGACTCAATTTAAAAAAAAGACAATAAAGAGATAAAGGAATAAAAAAATGAGACATATAGAAACCAAAGTAAAATGGCACATGTATTTCCAACCATAACAGTGGTAACATTAAATATGAATTAATCTAAGAAAAAGACAGAAACTGCTAAAAAAATCAGGTTATATATCATACAAATTAAAAGAAACAAGTAGTTTCAAAGTAAAAAGATAGAAAATGATAATATAAAAATAATCACAAGAAAGTGGTGTACTTATAACAGACAAAATAAACTTTTAGCAAAAAATATTACTAGAGATTAAAAAAAGACATTCACACTGATAAAAGGATTGTTCCACCAAAAAATTATAACAATTATAATAATTATAAACATATATATACCTAAAAACAGAGCTCCCAAAAAACATGAAGAAAACACAGATAGAATTGAACGGAGTATATAATTTAACAATAATAATAGGAGATTTTAATGCCCTTTGTTCAATAATGGACAGGACAACTAGGCAGAGGATAAGCAAGAAAATGAAAGTCTTAAATAACACTGTAAATCAAATAAGTATAATAAACATCTGTAGAGAGCTCCATGCAACATATTATAGTGTAACATAGAACATTCACCAGAATAGAACATGTAAAACCTCATTCAATGTAAAAGCATTAAAATTATACAAAGTATGTGTTCTGACCACAGTGGAATAAAAGTAGAAATCAGTAACAGAATGGAATTTGAGAAATTCACAAATACTTTGGGAATTAACACAATTCTAAATAACCAATGGTTTAAAGAAGAAATCACAAGGAAAATTAGAAAATATCTAGAGATGAATGAAAACAACAACACATCAGAACTTACGGGAAACAGTAAAGTAGTGCTCAGAAAGAAATTTATAGCTATAAATACCTATATTTTAAAAAGAATGATCTCAAATTTGTAATGTAAACTTTCACTTTAGGAAACTAGGAAAGGAAGAGCGAAGCAGGAAGATTCACACTTCCTAACTTCAAAACCTACTGTAAAGCAATTATAATCAATACAGTGTAGAACTGGCATGAGGATAGGCATATAGGTCAATGGAACAAAATTAAAAAACAAGAACTAAAACCGTACATTTATGGTTAATTATTTTTCAACAAGGGATCTGAAATTCAATAGGGATAGAATAGTTTTTTAAATTAATGATGCTGAGAAAAATGGTTATTTACACACAAAATAATGAGGTTGGGTGTTTTCCACACACCATGGACAAATTATAAAACTCTTAAAAGAACACATAGGAGTAAATCTTTGTGACTTTGGATTAGGCTGTAAATTGTTAGATATAACACAAAAAGCACAAGTGACCAAAAAATAGATAAATTGGACTACATCAAAATGTGAACTTTTGTTCAGAAAACACTAGTATTGAGAAAGGAAAAACAAATCACAAAATGGGAGAAAATGTTGGCAAATTATACATCTGATAAAGGAGTTTTACATTAAAAAATCTCTTATAACTCAATAACAAAAAGATAAATAAATCAAATTAGCATTTTTACAGACTGAATGTTTATGTCCCTCCAAAATTCATATGTTGACAACTAATTCCCAATGTGTTGATATTTGGAGGTGAGACCTTTGGGAGTTAAGCTGATCATGAAGGTGGAGCCCTCATGAGTGGGATTAGTGCCCTGATAAAAGAGACTCCAGAAAATGCCTTGCCTCTTCTAACATGTGAGGATGCAATGAGAGAAATTGGCTGTCTGTGAACAAGAAGCAGTTCCTCCCCAGGCACTGAATCTGCTAGTACCTTCATCTTGGACTTCCCAGATGCTAGACTGTGAAAAATAAATGTTTGTTGTTTGTCACTCTGTCTATGTTATTTTTGTTACAGTGGCCTGAACAGACTAGGATAAAGGGCAAAATATTTTGATAGATATTTCTCCAAAGTATATTTACAAATGGTTAATAAGTACACAAAATGCTGATTGACATCATTAGTCATTAGGAAAATGCAGGTAAAAACCATGATGAGGTTCTACTTCCAATCCACTAATACATCAAAAGATATACGAGTATTGATGAAGATGTGGAGAAATTGGAACCCTCATGTATTGCTGGTGGGAATGTAAAATTGTGCAGCTGTTTTAGGAAACAGTTTGACCATTTCTCAGAATGGCAAACATAAAGTTACCCTCAGATCTAGCAATTCCACTCCTAAGTATTTACCTAAGAAGATAAAAACATATGTTCACACAAAAACTTGTATATGAATGTTCATAGCAGCATTATTCATAATAGCCAGAAATTGGAAATTACCCAAATGTCCATAAATGATGAATGGCTAAATACAGTGTGGTATATCCATACAGTAGAATATTACTTGACAATAAAAAAGCCATTTACAAACAACTACATATTGTATGATTCCACTTACATGAAAGGTCCAGTGTTAGTAAATCTGGAGAGAGAGAGACAATAGATTAGGGGTTGTGTGGGGAGTGTGGTGTGGTGAAGGGTCATAGAGAGAGAGTACTAATGGGTATGGGAGTTCTTGTGGCAATAAATGGTCTAAATTAGATGGTGGTAATGGTTGCACAACCTTGTGATTATACAAAAATATTAAATTACACCACTTAATAAATGAATTATATGGTATGTTAATTATACTTTCTCTCTGTGTGTATATATATATATATATATATATATATAATATATATATATACACACACATATATATTTAGGATACTCTCCAGAAAACAAGAAAATAAAGAGTTTGAGTAAAGACAAGAGAGACAAAGAAAGAGACAAAGGCAATATATGAAGAGTAAAGTTTACCCATTTGTCTAGAGAGAGGTTTTCCAAGGTAACAGAAATATTTAAGGGACAACCGTACAGTTCTTTGCTCTGTAGTGAGTGATGTGAATTTTCTCTTCATCTTCCCTATGGAATCTTTAGTAAAATCTTCATTTCTCACTAACATTTAGCTTTCTCTTTCCTTTTTGAGGTGCTTGTAAAAATATTCAGTCTAATTTTAAGATTTGTGTGGCACAAGAATATTATCTATCCTCCAAGGAGAGCCAAGCTATGAGATAAGAATAGAAAGCCTCACGTTCAGAGCTGTCTGGCAATGAAGCTATGAGCTTCAAAGGACTCGGGAAGATACTAAAGCACTCTTTATCAAAAAACTGTAACAAATGTAGGTTACACTTGTTAGATGATTTGAATTTCAAAATGGTCTCATGTGCTTTATCTTCTTAATGAGAATGTAAGAAAGGCAAAGTTGCCCCATTTTTTTTATAGCATATTATATAACTTTATTATTTATCCATCTTTTCAAAGTGTCAAAATTTATACAGGAAAGGTACTACCTATTATTATGATGTACCATTCAGCGTACAATCCTTGCAAATACAATCCTTGACATGAAGTGTTGTTATTGATATCATTGAGATAAATGGTGTATCCTAAAACATAATCTTCCCTGACACAAGAACAGGATAATGCCACATGGAGGCAAGAAGGGGGCATAGTTAGGGATGGGTTAAGCTAATATAACAGAGACAAAAATTACAAAATCTCAAGCAAGAGAAGTTTATTTCTCCTTTATATAAGAGGGTGGAGTTAGGCTGGTGGTACAGGGAGAGTGGGCAACTCTGCTCAATGAAGATATCAGCCAACCAGGTTCTAATGGAACCCGAGTAAGTTTCCCCATTTTGATATTAATATAACTGAGCTTTAAGAGATATGGGGACTACAACACAGATAACTATTAGTGTCAGAGATAGAAAATAGATGTAAATATTTTGGCTGCCAATTGCTAACTATTTCTCAGACTCCAAAGCAGACCTTCCAGTGAGAGCTTGTTCATTAGATTGTCATCACCGTGAGTACAGGGACAGCATATTGTACATCTTAGTTATGCCTGACTTCCTTCACTCAGAGTGAGTAAGACATTCAAATGTTGTCTTGAATGAATAATCACAGGGTATTGGAAATTGGATTTTTTTTAAATTGAGATATAACTGACACAGGGCATGTAAGTTTAAGGTATGCAAAGTATTGATTTGATACATTTATATATTTCAATATGATTACCACCATAGCACTAACCAATACTTCTATCACTTCACATAATTATTGTTTCTTTTGTGTGGTGGTAACAAGATCTAGTTTCTTAGCAACTTTGAAGTATAATACAACATTGTTGTCTATAATCATTACACTGTGTTTAGATCTCCAGGACTCATTTATCTACTGGCTGCAAGTTTGTACCCTTAAACAATATATCCCCAATCCCCCTGGAAGCTGGATTCGATGACTTGCAAAGAGAGGATACTAGATTTCTCCTAGAATCTCTATGTTCTAAGAAATGTTATTGCAATTGGAGAAATATTACCTTCTCTGTTTTCCCAGGTTTTTTTCCCAAGACCTATACTTTATATGGCTTCAGTCATTCCTTATCTGATTGAAATCCTGCTGTTTGGCAATCTCACTAATTCTCTGAATTCAATTAAGACCAAGGAAGAAATACAAATGGCCCCTGGACTGACAGATTGCTGTTATAAAGGGGAAAGATTTCAAAAATACCCTTCACTGGGTAGCCTAGGGTGTTGGACACTGCCATGTTTATACTTGGTTTTGAGACTTTGAGAGTAGTTTAGGATAACTCTAGAATATATTCTCACTGCCCAGGTTTTGCGACCATAGACCACCCTGCTTTTGTCAGACTGAGGCAGTAGTATGAATTGGGTCCCTGAATTGCAGGGTAGCTGGTTTTATTTTTAGTGCATAATGTTTATTTCCCTGAGGGATTCAGATGACTATCGTGTGCTAAGAATTTTGAACGTTTTGTTTGCAAAAGAAAATAAGCAGCTCAGATATAGGATTCTGTATGTACAGAGAGGTCCAGGTGTCGGAAACACTTACACAACCTATAAGACTCCCTGATGAGGTTTCTTTCTCCTGGCTTCGCAGATAGTTCAGTTCGTGTTTACACAAATGAGAAAACAAATCAGTAGTTAACGGGAACACCGCTGTGCTGCCATGTTAACTTTCACTTTATAACCAGATGATGTCAATGCATGCAGATTACCCCAGTGGGGACTCTGCCAGGCAGGGGAGTGTGCACAGGATCCCCTCCTGCTGGGATGGCAAAATAGATTCATCTTTGTCAACCTAAATCAACAAGAAAGTGCAGTGGTTTTTGCATGTGGATGGATGTAGAATTATATTGGGTAGCATAGCTACTATCTTTACCCTACTAATTTCTTTGGACTGATGCAGCAAATTACCACACATTCGGTGGTTTAAAGCAACAGAAATGTATTTCCTTACAGTACAGGGGCCAGAATCTGAAATCAAGATGCCAGCAGGGTTGGTCCTTTCAGGAAACCCTCAGGGAGAAACTGTTTCATGTCTTTCTTCTAGATCCTCTCTTCAGTGGTTTCTGACAGTCCTTGGCATTCCTTGGCTTGTGGCAGCATAACTCCAATCTTTGCCCCTGACTTCCTTCACAATGTTGCCTTCCCTTTACATCTGGATCCAAATTTCCCTCTTCTTGTAAGACAACAGTCATTGGATTATGACCTACTCTGATCCAATATGACCTCATATTGAATTGATTTCTTTTATTAGGTAAAGATCCTATTTCCAAATAAGGTCATATTCACAGGTACCTGGGGTTAGGACTTCATCTTTTGTAGGGACATAATTCAACCCACAACATGTTTAGTTTAGGATGCTTGGAAGAGAAGTCCACATTCTTATGTCTTGTGTAGGAGTAGCCTGGAAGGGTAATCGTTGAGGCAAGGATCAAGTCCTTGGTGGTGTTATGAGGAATTTAGGGAAGATGGTGTGTATTTGCAGAAGGCTGGCCCAGGATTGGGCTGTCAGTCTATAAATATGTATTAAGTTTCACCATGAGTCAGACACTATTGGTGATATGGTATTGGACAAATAGATGTGGTCTATGGTCTTAACTGGGACAGGAGAAGAGAGTCTGATTATTCTTGTAACATGGTGTCTGTTATGCATATTTTCTTCAGCCCATTTTCCCCAAAGGTTCATGTTGCAGACCTAGAAACAGTGAGCTAGGAGTGAAACAGACATCAGTAGGTTGCACACACTCACAATGCGTGAAATGTTAGGGGCAATAGGCCGTAATTTTCTAGGCCACAAAAGGCTAGGGAAGCTTTAACACACTTTGGTTTAGACCAAAGCATAAATGAACATTTTCTGAGAGTAATCCCTGCAACAGTGAGACTCTGGCCAAGCAACATTGGTGCCAGAGGGAAAGAGCACTGTATTAGTTTCCTGTTGCTATTGTAACATATTGACACAATGAGTGGCTTAAAACAGCATACATTTATTGCCTTAAAATCTCCATGATCAGATGTCTGTAATGGGTCTTATGGGATTAAAATCAAGGTGTTAGGAGAACTGTGTTTCTTCTGGACGCTTTTAGGGAGAGTCTGTGCCTTGCCTTTTCTAGCTTATAGAGCTGTGCACATTCCTTGGCTTGAGTCCACATCACTCTGACTCTGACTCTCCTGCTTCCCTCTTTCACTTATAAGGACCCTTGTCATTACACTGGGCCCATCGAAAGAACCCAGTATAATCACTGCATTCCAAGATTCTTATCACATCTACAAGATCTTTTTTTTCCATATAAGGTAACTTATTCACAGGCATTTAGCATTAGTACATAGATAACTTTGGGGGTCATTATTCTACCCACCAGAGGCACCCCTAGTCATCATCGCAGAAATCTGAACCTCAGAGGCTTCCTCAGGACAGGTGGCCAGATGAGCTGCCATTTGGTCAGATAAGGCTCTGGACATTGGTTCTGTTTATCTTAGGAAGCCTTTCTGCATTCAAGTAAAGCTTTGTTTACAAATAAATACTGTTGGTTTTTGTGGTGGGTTGTGTGTGCGTGTTTCTGTGTGTATGTGTGTGTATGCCTGGGAGTAGGGGCGAATGATGTTTGTATCCCCTCCCTTCAGCAATATTCAACTCCAGTGTTAGTGCAATAGTCATGTTTATTTTTTTGCATATATAACCTATGCCCTGTTGTAGTCCAACTATGCCAAAATGTCCTGATAAGTGTACAAAATATAGGCACATCTTGTGCATACTATATACTTAACATAGTATATCAAAATGTCCATATCCAAATATGCATTGTATATCCATAATTCATATTGTTATATATAATCTGTATCATGGTAAATTTTATAATCATCCTAACTAATAATATGAATTTTATTATATTTATATTAATACTAATGTGAATACTGCTATGTAATTTATATACAAATGTATGTGAACTATTTTATATAACTATATTAAATATATATACATACCTATATATACACATATAGATGTAAGCACAATGTGTAAATATACATTTCCTGTGATCACATTTTATTTCTTGGACAGTCCTTTCCTTGGTCCATGAAGTTTGATAAAACAGACAATAGCATAAAAAAGGTAATAAACTTTAGAGTAGACTACAGAGCAAGATACAAGATTTCAAGGAAGAGAACCAATATACCTTGAGCAATTGCTTTATATTTTATATTGCTTAATATTCTCACCAACTGTATGAGATAGTTAAATCATAATTATACCTATTTTAGAGATGAAAAAATTGAGACTCAAAAGCCAGTGAGTTTTCTAAGATCAGGCAGCAGCTTTTGTCAGAATTCGAGCTGAATTCCAGGTTTTCTGATGAATCCTACTCTGTCATTTATAATCATTATGACTTGGCATGTTTGTGCAACTGTGAATGGATGTGATGATGACAACAGCTTGTCCACAGAGAGTGGCAAGGGTAAAGGTCATGAATATAAAATAATGCATGCAAGATTCTGTTAATTGTAAAACACCATGAAATGCTTTGTAGGATGGCATGCTGCTGAGTGTATATAATGGCATGTTAAATTAAATGGAACCAAGTATTCCCTCTATAGGAGTTCAGAAAAAGATAATGTCAATATAATACTGAGGAGATTGTTACTGATGTGGAATATTAATCTTTGATTAATCTAATTTAACCCTCCCACATTTCTGCTGTAGTTATTTGTTCCATCGTATAGTTGAGGAAATAAGAATTCAGCAATGATAAATAATATGCTTTCATGGTGCTTGGGTTCAAAATTAGAAAGTCTCTAAAAGCCATATTCTTTTGACTGCTTTCCATGTATTCTCAATAAAGTTTCAAGTCCTCAGTGGTGAAAAGATATATTGGTGCTTAGTGGCACTCTGAAGTACTCACCTCTTATTCAAATAGGGCAGTGGTCTTACAGGAAAAAAGGAGACAGACCAGTGTTCAGATATTTATAACATAAAATAGTAATTATTCAAATAAATCCTTATCCAACAGACTTCCTTACACTCTCAACTATCTATATTTTCTTTCTTTCTGCAAGTGAAGTCTGACTTTTCAACATTCTGAGAGTGGTTTCAGGGAAAGCAGGAGGTATTGAAAACAGGAGAAAGTTATTTTAAGGCTTCAGGGCAAGCTCTAAGTTCTTTAGATAGATTCCGTTCACATTCCTTGGTGAAACCTCTGTGCATATCAAAACCTCTGCAAGACACCATCCACCCATCCACCATCCTTTCAGATATGCAATTTAGTGATGAATGCTTACCATCTCTTGCTTCCTTGTGTGTATTAGTAAGAAATCTGAATCTCTGACCTCTAAAATAGTAAATATAGCCTTACAATTTTTCTAATTTTTTCAAGTTCTACTTGAGACAAAAAGTGTGAGCTTTTAATTAATACCTCCCAAGAATCTGCCTACAAGTATCTGGAACATACTTTTTTCTGGACTGGAATACAGATGCTTCTGTCACTTCTCCATCCAGGTGCTTTTTTTTTTTTTTTTTTTTTTGCGGTACACGGGCCTCTCACTGTTGTGGCCTCTCCTGTTGCGGAGCACAGGCTCCAGATGCACGGGCTTAGCGGCCATGGCTCACGGGCCTAGCCCTAACTGCTCTGGCGGCATGTGGGATCTTCCCGGACCGGGGCATGAACCCGTGTCCCCTGCATCAGCAGGCGGACTCTCAACCACTGTGCCACCAGGGAAGCCCCATCCAGGTGCTTTTGTAACATCTCCCCATGCTATAAAAGTTTACTTTAATGTTATGTCCCTCAGAAAGCCTACCCAGATTAGCTTTTCTCCTGTCTGAGTTGGATATATTTTGTTTTTAGAGAAGCCTGAGCTTACCTAAAAAATTGAGCAAATAGAGAGCAGAAATCTTCTACTTAAATCCATGAAGTCTCATATAGAATTGGAATTAAGGAGATGCTTAATTTTTTAAAAAGATAAATAAATTGCAATAAATAAATGGAGAGCCAACGAAACAGTCTACAATTAAATGGAAGATTGTCATAAACCTCATGAGTTTTACACTGAAGAGAGTTCCATAGCTTCCCTCAAACGATTGAATAACACTCTTTTCGTAAGTAGGATACAAATTCTGCTCACTAGTATTTCTGGTTCTCTTCCTCTAAGCACATGGTCAGATTTTAGTTCCTCCATGCATTCAAGTTTAGACATGATCAGACCACTTATCTAGGTCAATAAAATACACGTCTCCTCTGGGCAGAAGAATTTACTATCTGGGATGTGATTTTCCATATTGCCCTTTTCTGTGCTATGGAGCAAGGTGATCTTCTACATGGTGAGACTTTATCCAACCCTGCATTCTAACTATATCAGAAACAGAGGAGGATCCTATCCTTGCCAATCTACAATGGTTCCTGGACAACAAACAACTATTTTATTGCTTTAAACCACTGAAATTTGGGGGTTATTTGTTATGGCAGCATAACCTACTTCTTTCTAAATGATACAATAAGCATTATTTATAAAATTAACATCTGAATGTAACTTTGTTGGTTTACACTGATGATCAATTATTCTTATTCATGAAAGATGCTAGAAGGTGTTTGGATAATTCTGCTTCTTAGGCATTTATCAAAATACTTTGTCCTTCCTTATTCATGAACACCATGTGGGAGTCTGTCTTGGGGTGTGCATACCATAGGAACACAAATGTCTAATACATTCCCCTGAGAATTTTTATAAGAGGTGGTGTATCTCTGCATCTTATACTATAACTTGAGAAGTTTCACTTGTCTTATGGTTTGTATTACTTCTGTTAGGAACTATCAAAATTCCAAATATCAGTGCTTTAAGTGTGAAAGAAGCAACTGTAACTGAATTTCATCACCAACTGTGAACTCAGAAGTAAATTGAGTTAGGGAGTTGTCACCTCAAGAATTAGAATAAGTGACCAGGTGATGCACATGTGTTTGTCTATGGATGATAACCACCCCCACACCAAAACAAAACAAAACAAAACAAAACAAGAAAAACAACTTCCTAATATTTGGGGATAGAAATCCTGCTTAAATCATTGACATTTTTTAAGAAGAAAAATATCAACAACTGAGAGCTGAGGAATCAGTACAAGCTAATATTTTGGTATTGTTTCATAGTATCCTGAGTAAAAATACAAGTAGTTGTTGGAAGTGCTTCTGAGTTACCTTCTGGAGTTGAGTTTTTACCTAATGACCCATTAAAAACAATGTAATATGTATTTGAGTCTATCCCCCAAGAAACAATGCTTTCTTCCCCAATTTTTGTTCCTCCTAAAAGAAGGCACCAAGAAAGGGCCTTGTATGGGTGGGCAAGATTAAGAGCAGTGAATATTTAAACAAAATAATGCAATCAACTACACAGAAATTCAGCATCAAAACCGCCCTTCAAATTTAGAACCCAACTATAGTGTTTAGTTTCCTGAAAATTAGCTGATAAGCAACCAAGTTGATAATGACAGGATTAGAAAATAAAAACAACTGCACAGAGCTGAGCATGTTGCTTTGCCTTTTCTGCACTGAGATTTTTTTTATGTGTTTCCCACTTCACTGGGTACAAATCAAATTTCAACAAAATGATCATTAGCATTCTTGAACGAATAATATGATGTCAAACATTATGTAGACACAAATCTGTGTTGATCTATTTGCTAGAGGTTTTACATTCTCCTTTTCCCAGATACACCCATGGGAAGCATTTACCTTCAAATTTTCCTGATTTCTCATAATAATGAATTCATAATAGTTTACTTGAACTGGATATTATACTCAATGTCAGTTTTCTGTCACTTAAACCTGTTCCCTTGGAGGAAACAGAATAACTTTCAGGATGTCTTAGCTGTTCTCTTTTTCTCACCCCTGTCAACAGTGTACTACTTACATAAGCCTGCTATTGACTTAGGACTTAGCCTTCTTTATCCACTTTGAACATGACAAAATCCTTAAGAGGAAACTGAGGGATATTTCCCCAGCCTTTGGATCATTATTCTTTTTTCCGTGAGAGCTTTGCCAAATCTTAGCTCTGGGTCCAGCCCTAAATATCTAAAGGCATTTTTCGAAGTCTAGTCCCTCTGTGATCTCTTTCCTGGATTTACCTTAGCTTCTTAAACATAACTTTAAAAAAAGTAAAGAAAAAAAAAGAAACTAATATTATACATTCCAGTCATTCTTCTTTTCCTTAAATATGCACAGATAACAATCAGGTCTTCTTTTTCTTGTCACTTGGCTAAGATTTGAAATAATTTTGAAACTCATTCCTTTTTAAAATTCCTGTTATGAATCAGTCTTTCTACTCACCTGAACTGTTATTCTTGGAGCTGTTTGTTGAATTCTTTCAATGTTCAAAGTTTAATCCATCATTGCAGGTGTAGCCTTGCCAGGGTCAAAGAGGAAAAGAAACTTTCGTGTGGGAGTCTGCCTTGGGCAAGAGTATGAAGATGATCAAGGTCCTTAGTGCCTGAGCTGAAATCGATGACCCATTGCTTCCTGGAGGGTTCTCCGTCCCATTCATTTATGCATCTTTTATTTCCTCATTGAGTATGGGGAGACAATATACCATCACAGTTAAAGATACAGTCTTTGAACCCAGACAACATGGGTTTGAATTTCTTGCTTACCCACTTGACTGACCTTAAGTTATGTAGCCATTTCAGTCCTTAGTTTTCATTTCTGTGTAAAGGGGTGCATATCACTACTCATACCCTATGGTTAGTATCTCTTTTAAATAAGACAAGGAATATAAATTGTGCAATATATTTCCTGGTGCATAATAAATTCTTATTACATGTTCCTGCCATTAACAGTAACTTTGATTCAGGCACTGAGCTTCCACTTTTCTCCCTGCTATGTCATAGGCTTTCTGATACTATAACTTCATTATTTTCCTTTTATTTTTCAAGAATTTTTTTTTTTTTTTTGTGGTATGCGGGCCTCTCACTGTTGTGGCCTCTCCCGTTACAGAGCACAGGCTCCGGACGCGCAGGCCCAGCGGCCATGGCTCACGGGCCCAGTCTCTCCGCCGCATGTGGGATCTTCCCAGACCGGGGTACAAACACGCATCCCCTGCAACGGCAGGCGGACTCTCAACCACTGCGCCACCAGGGAAGCCCTATTTTTCAAGGATTTTATTTGAATACTGTGCCAGGAAAAATGTTCAGCACATTTGTTACACTCATGTTATGTTGTCATAATCTGTGTAAGGGTGTAGACTGATTGCTTCTACAGATGTAGAATCTGTACTCAGAGAGGTCAGGTAACTTATCAAAGATTTAAGTGGCATGGTTATAATTTGATTCTAGATCTATTTTTTTTAAAGCCTTCATATCCTCTCTATACCATACCTCTTTACCCCTCAAAAAATATCAACACAGCAGTTGCACTATTTTAATGAGGAACTTTCTTTTCCTGTGCTTGTTTGTTTCCAAGTGGGGGGAAACACATTCACATGAACTTCCTGTTCCCTTTCCACTCTCCACAATTTTCCCATTGTTAGTTTCAACTCAGTCCTTTTCTCTTCCCTCCTTTCAGGAGTCTGCCCATCAATAGAGCGTGTATGTTGTGGTGCAGCAGAGGCCCTGCAAGAAGTCTGGTAAAGACCTCACCCCCAGCAAGAACTGCTTGTGTCTGTTTGGGAGGGTCATCCTAATGTTATTAGGCACTGTACTTTCACAGTTAACCACATCCACCTAAACAGCTTTTAATTGTCTCTGAGAAAAGATTTTCATTTCCCTTGACCTTATTTCTAACTCTGTCTCAGTTGATTTCAAATTTATATGGGAAAACATTTATTTTATTGGGTCCTCTCATAAGTCATTGTTAAGACTGGCCTTTTAAGGTAATGCCAAAAGACATACATGTTTCATTGGACATTTGGAAGTCCAAATACTTGTGAAAAGAGATGTTAGAAGAAGCCAGAGTTTTAATTTGTTCAGATATGCTCAAGCCTTTATTTTTCCCAGTTTTCTGTGCTGGGGCTTTCAAAGGTAAGGCTAGGTTCACAATACCTCCTATGTCTGAGGTTATTAGCAAATGATTTCAGGACACTTAATCCCATGCTCTTCTGATTACTCTCTAAGTGAGCTCTTGCCAAATTTCTTGGGACAGGAATTGATTTTAGAATCAACTAAAAACCAGGCATCTTTTGTCTCCCAAGTGAAGATAAAAAAGTGAGAGCAAAATTTTGCATTTAATTTATTTAAATATATTTTATTTCTTCACTCATTCATTTATTTCTCTATCCTTTCAATGTTTATTAAACTCCTCTTCTTTGACTAGGACTTTACTAGCACTGTGATAAAATGGCCGCCAAGCATAAGGGATTCAAGTTCAGAGAACCCAAGCAGGACGCCTGTATTAGTACAGATCTGTTTTTATTTATGTCATTTTATTTTGAGTGATAAAACCTGACCCTGGTTAGTTTAAGAAAAAAAGCAAATATTTGGAAGGATGTTCAAGTATCTGGTGGAATAGGAGAGGGTATCAACAACTTGGGAAGGAAAGTAACCAGGGAGATTCTAACTTGGAACAGCAGAGACACTTGAATCTTCTACCTGGAAGCCTGTCATTAACCTGACTCAGCTTTATGACTTTCTGTTTCTTTGTGCCTCCCTGCTCTTCATTGGATATCTAAGTGGATCAGACTGGATTAAGTGCATACCCTTCATCCATCAAATATGGCCATGAGGCAGATTGTCATTTAAGTAGTAACATGGCCACTGACATGTGAGGGCTATCCCCAGAGAAGGCAGAATTACTATGAACTGAGATATTCACTGCAAGAAGACTCTGCTCTATGAAATAAGTGAAATTTCTGTTTGTGTAGGTCACAATGATAAAGTATCATTTATTTCCAATGGTCCAATCTAAACAAAATTGACTTCTTCGTTCTCATCACATCTATGATTTTTTCTCTCATATGGTCAAAGATGTCTCCCCCTAAAGTGATTCAACAATTCACATGTAATCCTCAGGCCTCCAAGAAAATAATGGTCATTTTATTTTCTACTTTTTGTTCAAGTACTTACCTCCTCATTTTTCATGGGGTAATGAGAATAGGAGCTGCATGGATGGTTGTCTTCAGATGCTGGGTGGAATAATTAAGCACATGTCCTGGCTCAAAGTAAGTGCTTAAAGAATGTTTGTTGAATAACAGAGACTGTATGAAGCTTAACTAAGGTAGCAAACTGTTATGGGCTAAACTGTGGCTCCCCAAAGTTCGTATGTTTAATGCATAAGTCCAGCACCTCAGAATGTGACCGTATCTGGAGATAAGGCCTTTAAAGCAGTGAATAAGTTAAAATAAAGTCCTTAGCGTGGGTCCTTAATTCAATCTGACAGGTGTCCTTATAAGAAGAGGGAATTTGGACCCACAGAGAACCACCAGGGATGTACACATAGAGAGGAAATGTCATATGAGGGTACGGTGAGAAGGTGACCATCTGCAAGCCACGGAGTGAGGCCTCAGAAGAAAACCTATCAATACCTTGATCTTGGTGTTCTGGCTTCCAGAACTGTGAGAAAATAAATTCCTATTGTTTAAGCAACCCAGTCTGTGGTATTTTGTTATGGCAGCCCTAGGCAACTAATATGCCAACTATCCTGGTTTGCCTGGGAAGGAGGGGTTTCTAGGAACATAGGAGTTTCAGTGTAAAATTGGAAAGTTCTGGGCAAATTAAGGCAAGTTGGTCATCTATAGTTTAAGTCAATGTATGTGTATGATCCTATTGAAATTAGCTTGGGAGAGGAAAATGGCTACTATCAGAGGAGTAAAGAAAGGATCATATGTCAAGGATCTATCATAGCACATGACAAATAGTTGGTGTTCAATAGGTGGAATTAATAGTAAAGATAAAATTAATACATCCGTACCTTATTTTATTGTGCTTCACATTATCACACTTCACAGACATTGCATTTTTTACAAATGGAAGCTTTGTGGCAACCCTTGGTTAAACAACTCTATTGGCACCATTTTTCCAATAGCATTTGCTCACTTCACATGTCTGTGTAACATTTTGGTAATCTTTCAATAATTCAAAGTTTTTCATTATTATTATATTTGTTATGATAATCTGTGATCAGTGATCTTTGATGTTACTATTGCAAAACAGATTACAACTTGCTGAAGGCTCAGATGATGGTTAGCATTTTTTAGCCATAAAGTATTTTTAAATTAAGGTATCTATACTTTTTTTTAGACATAATGCTATTGCACACTTAATAGACTACAGTATAGTGTAAACATAACTTTTATATGCACTTGGAAACTAAAATAAATTCATGTGACTTACTTTATTGTGATTCTCGCTTTATTGTAGCAGTCTGGAACTGAATATCTCTGAGGTAAACCTGCATGTCTTCAAACTTATCATATATTATTAAATTGTATTAAAAGAAGTAAACATATCTCAACTTATTCTGACAATCACCTCTATTACTATCATTTTTCGAATGAGGAAATCGACTGAATCTCAAAGGGATTAATTTTAGAAATCGTAAGTAAACCTACCAAAGGTCATGCCATTTATAAGTAATGGCACTGGGATACTAGGTGAATTTGGTCTGACCCCAACTTTGTATTCCTTCCTTGAGTTGCCCTCTGCATTCTTAACTCGCATTACTTCAACTGATTCCCTTTGTGGTGTTCCTTTCACTCTTTTTTTAAAAATTATATACCATATATTATATTTTCAGACTCAATACATCAGTATATGAACACATTCTTGTATTTGGGATTTAAATACTACAACACAAAATCTGAAATTAGTTTGGCTCACACAAACATATGCAAACACATTGGAAATACATGAGTGGATAATTTTTGACTAAAGTTTTAAAGCATGTTTCTTATACAAACACTGTGGCATATTGAAATTTGACATATGTTATTGGTTACTTTTCTTCTGAATTTTCCCATGTTTCTATCTAAATCACACATGCATAGATATGTTTTATATACTGAACTAAAGCTTTTGATGCTTCCATGGCTTGAGCACTAAGGTCATGATTTTCTAGTTTCTGATGTAACTGTCCTCATGGGGTACTCTGTACTCAATCACTGATTTTCATTGCTTAATAATTTACTCAATATGTGTACCCACTTTATGTTACAAATACAAGTTATAAGTACAAATAAACCCAACCCCTCTTCTCTTAGTAGTAGAAGAATTTTCATGTGTAGTAGGGAAATTTTAGTCAACAATATAACCTCAATTTTATTATAACAATTTGTATATTGAATTAATAGCTCCCAGGGAAGATTCTAATTTTCCTCCAAGAACTATATTCCTACTCTCCAGACTCAAGGCTGAGATATGCTGTTACATAGGACACACAGTTTGGGTCTAGCTGTCTAACTTGATTTTCTTATTGTCCTCAAAGGTAAATAAGAAAAGTGTGGATAGAGCAGGAAGCAAAGAGCTCACACTAAATTGCTCTTTTCTTACTTTTAGAAAACCAAGACCTCTTGTCTAATCCATCAATAAGCAACCATAATAGTCTTTGAATAATCTGGAGCGAAATAGATACAGGTTCAGTGTTCCCTGCAATGACTGTGAAGAGTGGCATGTATAAACATGATTTGTAAAAATGTTTACTGAGAGGAAAGTCATCATGCTGCCTGGAGCTTTGTCTTCAAGGTCATTTTCACTGAGAGCTAATGTTGTAGCTGTGACTTCTTCATGCCAGTTCTGTTACCAACCTTGGCTGAAAAGAAGTGCTCACTGGCTAAATGGGACCACAGTGACAAAGACCTACTGGAAAATGGTGTTTTCAAGAGAGAGATGTTAGAAATCATAGCATGATATTTGGAGACCTCAATGTTTAGACACACATTTCACAGCAAATAAAACCTTGTTTTGCTGTACCAATAAAACATTTTTCTAGTTATTTCTCACCAAATGCTCTCCAAAAATACATAGTACAGCATATCTTTTAAAGCCTAATGGTTTTTCCAAGAATGATTTATTGTAGTGAGTATTTGAGGAGGTGGATGATATGAGGTGGGATTCCCCTCCGTCTGACCCCACATCTCTGTGTATGAATCACTCTTCCTAGGTTATGGGGTGGGAGAGACAGGTGTTCCCTGAGTTGGCCCCTGTTCTCCTTGGCCACTGTCATGTCCATATATTTGGCCACCAAATCACATTTCTCAGACAGTGGGGGTATTTGAGCAGTTTCCTATTCATCTCTAGAACTTTGCTTAGAACTTTTTCTCTAGAACAGAGAACAAGACAAGGTGAATTTGAGGTCACTTTGGGGACAATGCAGGTCATCAATGAAGGCTTCTTTCTCCACCTCAGCAAAGCAGATTTGCTCTAGAAGGGGCTAGTCATCACAGTGAGTAGTTATGTTTCTGATCACGCAGAATTTCTTTATATTTGGTGAGAACACTTTGCTTGCCACAAAGCTGGTCCATGAGGTTGGGATTGACTCAGCTGGAGTCAAAGGTCAACATGTTGTGGTCATACTTGAAGTAATACATCTCAGGGGCTGGGAGTGTGGATGGATATAGAAGTGCTTGGGGCCTTAGAGTCTGCTACAGATGATCGAGGGCATCGTCTCAGACTTCCATAGCAGCTGTGGTGGTGCCCTTGACAACAGCAACTCTCTCTTTCTCTGGCTGGCTGAGAGCCTGCATCTACCTCTGATTGGGATCGGTGCCCTAGTGCCTGTAAACATAGGGTGTATCTCAGGAATTAATTGTCCTGACATTGATCAGTATGGGTACCCATGAGAAAAAAGGTAACTGGGGCCCTAGGTAATGTCGAGTGGGAGGTTGTGGCTGGAGGCAAGAGGATGCTTCCTCAAGGGGAGAGAGTCACCACTACCAGCACCACCATTGAGCTTCAGTCTTATCATAAACCTGGCCTCAGGGCACTTTCTCTCATAATTTCTATGTGGTCCAGATGGTTTGTTCAGTATCATCATCATCAGCAGCAATAGAAACATCTGGTCCATAGAAGGACATGGAGGATGAAGGCGGGAGAGGCCAGTCTGGGACAAGCTGCCAGCCTCACATGCCACTTGCCGCAGGTCAGGAAGGCATATCTAGTTCAGATTATATGCGGGAGGTTTCGGGGCGGTACTATTCAGTCAGTGGGCTTCCCCCTGAGAGTTCAGCTCCATTGGAAGTACTGTGTCTGGCTGGGATGGACCTCATGTTTTGGGTGTGGAGTGGCATCTGGTCACAGAACAGGCTAGCTTTGTTCTGGGCCAGGGGTCTACTTGACTTGGCGTAGGGTAACTCCCCTCTCTCTGCTTAAATAGGGAGAGTACATTCTCCTGGCCTGGGAGAGGCAGCTCTACTTTCTGTTCTGTAGAAAGACATGGGTTATGGTTACCTCTCTTCAGGAGAGGAAAGAGGGGTGAGTTTCTACTTTCTTTTGCTTCATAGGAAGGTTTTGAGATGGCCAATTTTTGACTCGCTAGTATCTTCATAGAAAGAATCTTCTGTTCTTTAGAGAAGGGCAGAATGAAAGATCAAAGGGTAATCTTCAGGGAGCGCACAATACAGGGAGAGGAGGGCACTGCTGCTCAGGCAGCTTCTTGGTGTTGCTAGTGATGATGCTTTTGCCACAACTCTCTCCACCCTGGAAGCCCAGGTCTCCTTCAGAAGTTATGATCAAACAGGTCAAGATGGAGGCTGCTGTGCACAGGGTCCCTGCCCTGGGTGAGGCTTGGTTCACTCCTGTCTAGGAGGTTGGTCTCCCTCTGGAATTCAAGAACTTAGAGGCTGGATACTTGCTTCTTTGGCTGTTAGTGCTGCTGTTTGTCAAAAATGTTTATCTTAATGTCATTTTTTTATGTCTACAATCACATGGAATTCCATGCCATAGAAGAGTTAAAAAATGTAAAGGAAACAAGTGTTTATTAATTAAACATGATATGCCAGACACATTCTCCACTGTTTTATTGTATTAAGCCTCACATTTAACCCTGTGGGTTAGGTCTTATTACCTCATTTTATAGATGAGTAGATTGAGCACAGGCTAAACTCAATTTAGAGGTCTATGAATCCAGATAGTGTTTGTTTGGGAAAAATTCTTCAATAACTAGACACTTTTTCCCTTGGGACAACTAATGCCATAGACTTCAAGTTTTCTTAAATGATCTATTTAAAATAATTTTTAATACATTTATTATCTAAAATAAAAATAGTCTCTTGTAATCTCCCAGTAACCTTGTGAGGAAAACAGATTGGTCCATTTCATCATAATTTATGTATGAGGACTGAATTCCAGAGACTAAATGATTCACCTAAGGCCAGGGTCCCCAACCTCTGTGGCCGCGGACTGCTACAGGTCGGTGGCCTGTTAGGAACTGGGCCACACAGCAGGAGGTGAGTGATGGGCGAGTGAGCAAAGCTTTATCTTCCTCTCCCCATCGCTTGCATTACCGCCCAAAAAATCCCCCCCACCCCTGTGCTGTCTATGGTGCCAAAAATGTTGGGGACCGTTGACCTAAGGGATCTCAACTTACATTTAATGAAACTGTATTCTTTTGAGATTGTCTCCTACATCTTAGTCTGACATTTGTTTTACTTTTCCCTGCTTTTGTTTGTGGGCTATGATGAAGGCTACTGAGATGAAGAATACCCTGGGACCATACTTCACATGCTCAGGACTTTGACATTTTTAAAGAGCTTTCCCATAACCTCACAAATGCATACTACTTCTGAAATTTAAAAGATTATGGTGAACATGTCACACAACTCCATCTCTGAACAGGAGACATGTGTAGGACTCAGTGGATTCCCCAAACACAAAGGGTGTCAGTGTACCCAAGTTCTAGAAGGTTAAACTGAGTCTTGAAGAACTCAGGTATACTGCTCATTGGTGAAAAGGCTGATATAGCAGCAGGCAAGATGAAAATTAGCTTTCCTGAAAACTGGGGCAGTTTTCTTTTCTTTCCTTTTTCCTTCCTTACATGTTTAATGAATTAAACTTTTTTTGCTTAGTTGCACATGGGACAGCTCTATCATTCCAAGCAATGTGAACAGGGTTTTAGATGGTAACATCATCGTAGGCTAAGATGTGTTCATTGCTATAAGCAGAAAGCTTCCGGCAGGCTGCAATTTAATGAGGCAATCTCAGAGCAGCTTAGACCATTGTTTGCCTTTTGTCTTTGTTTGCAAATTCAGCACAACTTCATGAGAACTGACAGAAAATGACAAGAGTCTAGCAAAATTACTCATAACTCAAGGGACTGGGTCAAACCAAACTGTCATCACCTCTTCCTGTGGCAATTTGAGATGGCCAAAGAGACAGGCACCTGCAAGATGGTTTATAAGGTCAGGATAACAGCAGCAGCTAGGCGTACACACTTTCCCTAGCAATTCCACCTTTGAGACCCAGTATCCTGGATTCTACCACAGTGATTGAAAAATCTCTGTTACACAGAATATCGCCTGTAAAAGTCACTTTGTAAAAATAGTCCTCAAAAATAAGGTCTCAATGAGAGTAAAGATAATGATTGGGTTTCCAAAAATAAATAAAGAAAAACACCCAACTTTTATTTTTATTAGACATGTAGCATGTTGCAATGGAAGAGAGGAGGAAAAGGGGGAGGGGGAGGGGGAGGAAGAGGTGGGGTAGGAAGAGGAGATGGAGATTCTGGGAAAGCCCATTAAAAATGGCAAAGTCCTGAACATGTGAAGTAACATCTCCAGTATATTTTCCATCTCAGTAGACTCCATCATAACCCACAAATAAATTCAGGGCAAAGTAAAACGCATGTCACACTAAGATGTAGGAGAGAATCTCAAAAGAGCACAGTTTCATTAAATATAAGTTGAGGTCCCTTAGGTGAATCATTTAGGAGGAGGAGGAAGCAACAAGGACCATTCTGAAAAATAAATAACATTAGTGCAAGGTTGTTAACAGAGCCCAAGACCTGGTATCTACAACCTATGGAGATTTTGCCCTTCCAGTACCAGTGTGATGAGAATAGGATCAAATAACATGTGAGGGGCCCCAGTCTTTCTCCACATTCATTCCCTCCCACCCCTAATGAGAATTTTAACTTTCTGTACTCTCCTCATCCTCCAGGGAGAGTGCCTAAGCCTGCTTGCTTGCTGGGCTCATGAGATTCGCAAAGCTTGAGAGGAGAGAGCTGCAGGTGCTGGAGGAAGGGAGAGGACTCCAAGCCTGTTCAGTGAGAGCCCCTCCTCTTTCCTGTTCATTGTTATTTTCTTGTAGATAATCTGAATAATGGGTAACATGGAGAGAGAATTATAAAAGAAGCAAGGCATGATACCAATTATCTTTGGGAGGAAGATACAGGGAAGAGTGTATGGAGGGGGTTGTTTGTGACACTAAGAGCAGGCACTGGATATGGGATATGGGGCAATTGGGAGAAGATTTTGCAAATTCTTATTAACTTGCTTGGGAAATATATGGGATCAATGGAATAACTTATTTCACCTTTTTGGATGTTTAATTTTTTTAATGGGACATTTTTTTTCTTTTTGAAACAATAATGGCTGTAATTTATCTTGCATTAACTATGTATATGCACTTGCTACGGACTTACATCCCTTATCTGCAATCTGCACTCTTTGTAAATGGAGAGTGCTGTCTGCTTCGTATACATAAGGACAATGAAGCTTAGGACATGTTCATCTTGTGGTCGGCTCTGGAGTAAAAGAAAACATTGCCCACATGTCATTAATGGGTTGTGTTCTGCCCCTGTCATCTGTTGATTCTCTAGTGTCTATTGTTTGTCTTGATCTCCACTTTGTGGCTGGTATTTTGAAACTGACTGTGTGTAGGGGTGAAGGAGTGGCCATGGACAAGCAATGTGGTTCACCAATGGACCACACGAGGACTCAAACTATGTCAGCACCTTGATCGTGGTGAAGTAGAGTAATGTTTGAGTTATTACTCTTAAATAAGATTACATTCCCTTTTCCATTTTGGAAAGCTAAGCATTCATTGCGATAGGGCAGGTATAGCACAGCAGAATGGGAAACGAAGACATAAGTGGCCCTGACATTTTCTAGGTTATGTCAGTTTCTCAATCATAAACCTACTAAAGTAGGGTCTTCACCTAACTCTTTTTTTTCTTTTAACATCTTAATTAGACTATAATTGCTTTAAAATAGTGTATTAGTTTCTGCTTTATAACAAAGTGAATCAGTTATACATATACATATGTCCCCATATCTCTTGCATCACCCTGCCTCCCACCCACCCTATCCCACCCTTCTAGGTGGTCACAAAGCACCGAGCTGATCTACCTGTGCTATGCAGCTGCTTCCCACTAGCTATCTATTTTACGTTTGGTAGTGTATATATGTCCAGGCCACTCTCTCACTTTGTCCTAGCTTACACTTACCACTCCCCGTATCCTCAAGTCCATGCTCTAGTAGGTTTGCATCTTTATTCCCGTCTTGCCCCTAGGTTCTTCTGATCTTTATTTTTTCTTTTTCTTTTTTAAGATTCCATATATATGTGTAAGCATATGGTACTGTTTTTCTCCTTCTGACTTACTTCACTCTGTATGACAGTCTCTAGGTCCATCCACCTCACTGCAAATAACTCAGTTTCGTTCCTTTTTATGGCTGAGTAATATTCCATTGTATATATGTGCCACATCTTCTTTATCCAGTCATCTGTTGATGGACACTTAGGTTGGTTCCATGTCCTGGCTATTGTAAATAGAGCTGCAATGAACATTTTGGTACATGACTCTTTTTGAATTATGGTTTCCTCAGGGTATATGCCCAGTAGTGGGATGGCTGGGTCTTATGCTAGTTCTATTTTTAGTTTTTTAAGGAACCTCCATACTGTTGTCCATACTGGCTGTATCAATTTACATTCCCAGCAACAGTGCAAGAGGGTTCCCTTTTCTCCACACACTTTCCAGCATTTAGTGTTTGTAGATTTTTTGGTGATGGCCATTCTGACTGGTGTGAGATGATACCTCATTGTAGTTTTGATTTGCATTTCTCTAATGATTAATGATGTTGAGCATTCTTTCTTGTGTTTGTTGGCAATCTGTATATCTTCTTTGGAGAAATGTCTGTGTAGGTCTTCTGCCCATTTTTGGATTGGGTTGTTTGTTTTTATGACATTGAGCTGCATGAGTTGCTTGTATGTTTTGGAGATTAATCCTTTGTCAGTTGCTTCATTTGCAAATATCTTCTCCCATTCTGAGGGTTGTATATTTGTCTTGCTTATGGTTTCATTTGCTGTGCAAAAGGTTTAAAGTTTCATTAGGTCCCATTTGTTTACTTTTGTTTTTATTTCCATTTCTCTAGGAGGCGGGTCACAAAGGATCTTGCTGTGCTTTATGTCATAGAGTGTTCTGCCTATGTTTTCCTCTAAGAGTTTGAAGGTGTCTGGCCATACATTTAGGTCTTTAATCCATTTTGAATTCATTTTTGTGTATGGTGTTAGGGAGTGTTCTAATTTCATTCTTTTACATGTAGCTGTCCAGTTTGCCCACCACCACTTATTGAAGAGGCTGTCTTTTCTCCACTGTATGTTCTTGTCGCCTTTATCAAAGATAAAGTGACCATATGTACATGGGTTTATCTCTGGGCTTTCTATCCTGTTCCATTGATCCATATTTCTATTTTTGTGCCAGTACCATACTGTCTTGATCACTGTAGCTTTGTGTTATAGCCTGAAGTCAGGGAGCCTGCTTCCTTCAGCTCTGTTTTTCTTTCTCAAGATTGCTTTGGCTATTCGAGGTCTTTTGTGTTTCCATACAAATTGTGAAATTTTTTTTTCTAGTTCTGTGAAAAATGACAGTGGTATTTTGATAGAGATTGCATTGAATCTGTAGATTGCTTTGGGTAGTAGAGTCATTTTCACAAGGCTGATTCTTCCAATCCAAGGACATGGTATATCTCTCCATCTATTTGTATCATCTTTAATTTCTTTCATCAGTGTCTTATAATTTTCTGCATACAGGTCTTATGTCTCCTTAGGTTTATTGCTAGATACTTTATTCTTTTTGTTTCACTGATAAATGGGAGTTGTTTCTTAACTTCACTTTCAGATTTTTCATCATTAGTGTATAGGAATGCAAGAGATTTCTGTGCATTAATTTTGTATCCTGCTACTTTACCAAATTCATTGATTAGCTCTAGTAGTTTTTTGGTAGCATCTTTAGGATACTCTATGTATAGTATCATGTCATCTGCAAACAGTGACAGCTTTACTTCTTTTCCAATTTGGATTCCTTTTATTTCTTTTTCTTCTCTGATTGCTGTGGCTAAAACTTCCAAAACTATGTTGAATAAGAGTGGTGAGAGTGGGCAACCTTGTCTTGTTCCTGACCTTAGTGGAAATGGTTTCACTTTTTCACCATTGTGGATGATGTTGGCTGTGGGTTTGTCATATATGGCCTTTATTATATTGAGGAAAGTTCCCTCTACGCCTACTTTCTGGAGGGTTTTTATCATAAATGGGTGTTGAATTTTGTTGAAAGCTTTCTCTGCATCTATTGAGATGATCATATGTTTTTTCTCCTTCAGTTTGTTAATATGGTGTATCATGTTTATTGATTTGCGTATATTGAAGAATCCTTGCATTCCTGGGTTAACCCCTCTTGATCATAGTGTATGATCCTTTTAACGTGCTATTGGATGCTGTTTGCTAGTATTTTGTTGAGGATTTTTACATCTATGTTCATCAGTGATATTGGCCTGTAGTTTTCTTTCTTTGTGACATCTTTGTCTGGTTTTGGTATCAGAGTGATGGTGGCCTCATAGAATGAGCTTGGGAGTGTTCCTCCCTCTGCTACATTTTGGAAGACTTTGAGAAGGATAGTTTTTAATTCTTCTCTAAATGTTTGATAGAATTCGCCTGTGAAGCCATCTGGTTCTGGGCTTTTGTTTGTTGGAAGATTTTTTTTTTTTTTTTGCGGTATGCGGGCCTCTCACTGTTGTGGCTTCTCCCGTTGCGGAGCACAGGCTCCGGACGCGCAGGCTCAGTGGCCATGGCTCACGGGCCCAGCCGCTCCGCGGCATGTGGGATATACCCAGACCAGGGCACGAACCCGTGTCCCCTGCATCGGCAGGCGGACTCTCAACTACTGCGCCACCAGGGAAACCCTTGTTGGAAGATTTTTAATCACAGTTTCAATTTCAGTTCTTGTGATTTGTCTGTTTATATTTTCTATTTCTTCCTTGTTGAGTCTCGGAAGGTTGTGCATTTCTAAAAATTTGTCCATTTCTTCCAGGTTGTCCAATTTATTGGCGTATAGTTGCTTGTAGTAATCTCTCACGATCCTTTGTATTTCTGCAGTATCAGTTGTTACTACTCCTTTTTCATTTCTAATTCTATTGATTTAGTCTTCTCCCTTTTTTTCTTGATAAGTCTGGCTAATGGTTTATCAAATTTGTTTATCTTCTCAAAGAACCAGGTTTTAGTTTATTGATCTTTGCTCTCGTTTCCTTTATTTGTCTTTCATTTATTTCTGATCTGATCTTTATGATTTCTTTCCTTCTGCTAACTTTGGGTTTTTTTGTTCTTCTTTCTCTAATTGCTTTAGGTGTAAGGTTAGGTTGTTTATTTGAGATGTTTCTTGTTTCTTAAGGTAGGATTGTATTGCTATAATCTTCCCTCTGAGAACTGCTTTTGCTGCAACCCATAGGTTTTGGGTCTTTGTGTTTTCATTGCCATTTGTTTCTAGGTACTTTTTGATTACCTCTTTGATTTCTTCAATGATCTCTTGGTTATTAAGTAGTGTGTTTTTTGGCCTCCATGTGTTTGTACTTCTTACAGATTTTTTCCTCTAATTGATATCTATTCTCATAGCACTGTGGTTGGAAAAGATACTTGACATGATTTTGATTTTCTTAAATTTACCAAGGTTTGATCTGTGACTCCAGATATGGTCTATCCTGGAGAATGTTCCATGCACATTTGAGAAGAATGTGTATTCTGTTGTTTTTGGATGGAATGTCCTATAAATATCAATTAAGTCCATCTTGTTTAATGTATCATTTAAAGCTTACATTTCTTTATTTATTTTCATTTTGGATGATCTGTCCATTGTTGAAAGTGGGGTGTTAAAGTCCCCTACTATGATTGTGTTACCATCAATTTCCCCTTTTATGGTTGTTAATATTTGTCTTTTGTATTGAGGTGCTCCTATGTTGGGTGCATAAATATCTACAATGTTATATCTTCTTCTTGGATTGATCCCTTGATCATTATGTAGTGTCCTTTGTCTCTTTTAATAGTCTTTGTTTTAAAGTCTATTTTTCTGATATGAGAATTGCTACTCCAGCTTTCTTTTGATTTATATTAGCATGGAATATCTTTTTCCATTCCCTCACTTTCAGTCTGTATATGTCCCTAGGTCTAAAGTGGGTCTCTTGTAGACAGCATATATACGGGTCTTGTTTTGTTTATTCATTCAGCCAGTCTATGTCTTTTGGTTGGAGCATTTAATCCATTTACATTTATGGTAATTATTGATATGTATGTTCCTATTACCATTTTCTTAATTGTTGTGGGTTTATTATTGTAGGTCTTTTCCTTCTCTTGTGTTTCCTGCCTAGAGAAGTTCCTTTAGCATTTGTTGTAAAGCTGGTTTGGTGGTGCTGAATTCTTTTAGCTTTTCCTTGTCTGTAAAGCTTTTAATTTCTCTGTCAAATCTGAATGAGATCCTTGCTGGGTAGAATCATCTTGGTTGTAGGTTTTTCTCCTTCATCACTTTAAATATGTCCTGCCGCTCCCTTCTGGCTTGCAGAGTTTCTGCTGAAAGGTCAGCTGTTAACCCTATGGGGATTCCCTTATTTGTTATTTGTTGTTTTTCCCTGGCTGCTTTTAATATTTGTTTTTTGTATTTAATTTTTGATAGTTTGATTAATATGTGTCTTGGCATGTTTCTCCTTGGATTTATCCTGTATGAGACTCTCTGTGCTTCCTGGACTTGATTAACTATTTCCTTTCCCATATTAGGGAAGTTTTCAACTATAATCTCTTCAAATATTTTCTCAGTCTCTTTCTTTTTCTCTTCTTCTTCTGGGACCCCAATATTCGAATGTTGGTCTTTTAGTGTTGTCCCAGAGGTCTCTGAGACTCTCCTTAATTCTTTTTATCCTTTTTTCTTTATTCTGCTCTGCAGAAGTTATTTCCGCTATTTTATATTCCAGGTCACTTATCCATTCTTCTGCCTCAGTTATTCTGCTATTGATCCCTTCTAGAGAATTTGTAATTTCATTTTATTGTGTTGTTCATCATTGTTTGTTTCATCTTTAGTTCTTCTAGGTCTTGTTAAATGTTTCTTGTATTTTCTCCATTCTATTTCCAATATTTTGGATCATCTTTACTATCATTTTTCTGAATTCTTTTTCAGGTAGACTGCTTATTTCCTCTTCATTTATTAGGTTTGGTGGGGTTTTGCCTTGCTCCTTCATCTGCTGTTTGTTTCTCTGTCTTCTCATTTTGCTTAACTTACTGTGTTTGGGGTCTCCTTTTCACAGGCTGCACGTTTGTAGTTCCCATTGTTTTTGGTGTCTGTCCCCAGTGGCTAAGGTTGGTTCAGCGGGTTGTGTAGGCTTCCTGGTGGAGGGGACTAGTGTCTGTGTTCTGGTGGATGAGGCTGGATCTTGTCTTTCTGGTGGGCTGGTCCACGTCTGGTGGAGAGTTTTGAGGTGTCTGTGGCCTTATTATGATTTTAGGCAGCCTCTGTGCTAATGGATGGGGTTGTCTTCCTGTCTTGCTATTTGTTTGGCATAGGGTGTCCTGAACTGTAACTTGCTGGTTGTTGAGTGGAGCTGGGTCTTGGTGTTGAGATGGAGATCTCTGGGACATTTTTGCCATCTGATATTACATGGAGCTGGGAGGTCTCTTGTGGACCAGTGTCCTGAACTTGGCTCTCCCACCTCCATGGCACAGCCCTGACGCCTGGCTGGAGCACGAAGAGCCTGTCGTCCACACGGCTCAGAATACAAGGGAGGAAAAAAAGAAAAAAAGAAAGAAAGAAGAAGTTAAAATAAAATACAATAAAATAAAGTAAAATAAAATAAAGTCATTAAAATGAAAAATAAAAAAATAATTATTAAGAAAAAAAATTTTTAAGCTTTAATAAAAAAACAAGTGGACAGACAGAACCCTAGCACAAATGGTGAAAGCAAAGCTATACAGACAAAATCACACACAGAAGCATACACATACACACTCTCAAAAAGATAAAAAGGGGAAAAAAATATATGTATCATTGCTCCCAAAATCCACCTCCTCAGTTTGGGATGATTTGTTGTCTATTCAGGTATCCTGCAGATGCAGGGTACATCAAGTTGATTTTGGAGATTTAATCTGCTGCTCCTGAGGCTGCTGGGAGAAATTTCCATTTCTCTTCTTTGATTTGGACCCGCCTCTGCATGTAAGTTGCCTGAGGGCGTCTGTTCTTTGCTCAGACAGGCTGGGGTTAAAGGAGCAGCTGATTCGGGGACTCTGGCTCACTCAGGCCGGGGGGAAGGAGGGGTGCAGATGCGGGGCGAGACTGCGGCGGCAGAGGCCGGCGTGACGTTGCAACAGCCTGAGGAGTGCCGTGTGTTCTCCCGGGAAGTTGTCCCTAGATCACAGGACACTGGCAGTGACAGGCTGCACAGGGTCCCGGCAGGGGAGGTGTGGATAGTGACCTGTGCTTGCACACAGGCTTCTTGGTGGTGGCAGCAGCAGCCTTAGCATCTCATGCCCGTCTCTGGGGTCCGCACTGATAGCCGCGGGTCGTGCCCATCTCTGGAGCTCCTTTAAGCAGAGCTCTTTTTCCCCTCTCCTCACGCACCAGGAAACAAAGGAGCAAGAAAATGTCTCATCTCTTTGGCAGCTCCAGACATTTTCCCGGACTCCCTCCCGGCTAGCCGTGGTGCACTAGCCCCCTCAGGCTGTGTTCACACAGCCAACCCCAGTCCTCTCCCTGGGATCTGACCGAAGCCAGAACCTCAGCTCCCAGCCGCCCCACACCCCCCCGGCGGGTGAGCAGACAAGCCTCCCGGGCTGGTGAGTGCTGGTCGGCACTGATCCTCTGTAAGGGAATCTCTCCACTTTGTCCTCTGCACCCCTGTTGCTGTGCTCTCCTCTGAGGCTCTGAAGCTTCCCCGCTCCGCCACCTGCAGTCTCCACCCGCGAAGGGGCTTCCTAGTGTGTGGAAACCTTTCCTCCTTCACGGCTCCCTCCCACGGGTGCGGGTCCCGTTCCTATTCTTTTGTCTCTGTTTTTTCTTTTTTCTTTTGCCCTACCCAGGTACGTGGGGAGTTTCTTGCTTTTTGGGAGGTCTGAGGTATTCTGTCAGAGTTCAGTATGTGGTCTGTAGGAGTTGTTCCACATGTAGATGTATTTCTGATGTATTTGTGGGGAGGAAGGTGATCTCCGCTAACTCTTAATTCTTCTGCCAAGAAGTCTTACTCTTCTGCCATCTTGAAGCTCCTCTTCTCCTAACTCTTAATACTCCCTTTCAGTATGACGAGCAGTTATGCGTAACCATATGACTCTCATAGCAGATAAAAAGAGTGACATATTTTTCTGGATTCAGGACTCCATCTTTAGTTAATCCATGTTTTTTTTCTAAATCACTTGACTGATCCAGACCTTATTTTCCTCAGTGTTATATAAATATTGCAATTTATGTCAAGAACCTAGCACTTAGCAGAAGCTCAGTGTGTGGCAGTGATGAATAGGGGGAAAGGGTGGGGTAGAAAACAGGGAGGAAGAAAAGTGAAATGGAAATCAGGTTCTTTTTATTGTGTAAAATATTCTCTTACCAACTATAAATTTCTATGTAAGTCTTAAATGGACAATTCCTTAACTCTTGGGTACTGCAGTCTGTTGAAAGAACATACATTTTGGAGTTGAGTATTCTTAAACTTTTATTATTGCTTCATACCCCGTGGTATGCTGGTACATGTTTAACAGCTGGCTCTCAGGGCAGGGGCCAGGGCTGCTTCCTAGTGATTGCTGATTTACATGTTGTAAACAATCCCACTGTGGCTGACTTTCTGCTACCAAAGTGACACCCCTGAACACAGAGTGAGCTCTTATAAGCTGGTGTGAGCTGGGTTCAGTGTACTTCCCACAATGTAACCCTGCAGAAAAATTCTCTGAGACCCAGTTTCCTGGTCCAAAAAGTGGGTATATCAGTAGATGTCTCCCAGATCTAGGGTCACTGGGCAGATTAAATGTGACAGTTCATAGAATTACTAAGCACAGTGCCTGTTACTCAGCAGTGAACAATGAATATTGGCCCCTTCTTCTTATTTTTTATTTTTAAAAAATTGTATTGGATTATAGTTGATTTACAGTGTTGTGTTAGTTTCTGCTGTACAGCAAAGTGAATCAGTTTTATACATACATATATATGTATTCATAAAACTCTTTTTAGATTCTTTTCCCATATAAGTCACTACAGAGTATTGAGTAGAGTTCCCTGTGCTATACAGTAGGTCCTTGTTGATTATCTGCTTTATATATAGTAGTGTGTATATGTCAATCCTAATCTCCCAGTTTATCCCTCCCCTTCCTTTCCCCTCTGGTAACCATAAGATTGTTTTCTACATCTGTGACTCTATTTCTGTTGTGTAAATAAGTTCATTTGTACCATTTTTTTTAGATTCCATGTATAAGCGATATCATGTGATATTTGTCCTTCTCTGTCTGACTTACTTCACTCAGTTGACAATCTCTAGGTCTGTCCATGTGGCCCCTTCTTTCTTAAGATAATTGAAGGTTAAAAGTGCAAAAAAATTTCTTCAAGGTGGTGTTGATAGAGAAGTGGGAAGAGAACCAAGTTCTCTTAAAAGAAACAATATTTCTCTTACTTCTGCACCTTCTTTTTTATTCTACCTCCATAATAATCTAAACATTTTTCCTTGGCTCTCATTTCATCTGATGAGAGCTATCTGGTCAATCACAGAAAGGAAAAAAATAAATGAGAAACCATAACTATGGCCTTGGTGCCATGTTTGCTTTATAAATAAAATGAATCTTTCAGAATATTCTGTCTGATAAAATGACATAGCCAAGACCCTAAAGTTGAATTTATAAGATCTTAATATACGGGTTTCAGAATTTTAATAAAAAGCGTTAAAACACTTGATTTATTATAGAGGTTGCAAAACAACTGGCTATACACACAAAGATATGTATATATGTATATATATAATACATATACATACATATGCACACATACATATATTCATATTTATACATAAATCTGTATGTGTTCATATACATATATATTAGATTACAATACTTTATTCATAAATTTTATGTGATTTGGAACAAGGAAACCAAGAAATAATTAGTTTGTTGATTTATTTTCTCATTTTGTATTCATTCATTATTTTAATAATTCAGGCATTATATCTTTTTAGAATATCTGCCATATGTCAGACATTGGGCTAGGCAAGAGGTCATACAAAGATGAATTTTATAGGTCCCTTGCACTGTAGGAATTAACTAACTCCTGGGAAGATAAAAATACACAAAGGTAATTACAATTTTAAAAAGTGCAGAGCATCATCGTAAAAATAAAAATGGGAGACAGTTTTTCTTCAGTTTTGTGAAGTAATGATTTTGCAGGGAACCAGGTGGAAGAGAGTATTGCTTTTAAGACAGTTTTAACTTTTTGCTTATATACTGACATTGAAGGACAGAAACAGAGCATTGGCTCCCAATAATTCAACATAGAATCGTCTCTTTGAGCTCCCATACTGAGTATTACCTAAGACTTATTACACCCTGGGTTCAAAGTCTACCAGTACCTACATGGTGATACATTTATTGGCCTGTAGATGGCAGGCTTCACTCATTGTTCCAGTGGATTTTATCCACTCCTGTTAGATGCCCTGTTAAACTTTGCGCCAGAGCAGTCTAACCCTCTGTCTAGCACTGCTCCGCAAACGAGTTACGTATTTATTTACTTGATTCATCTTAAAACCTTGTGGTGCGACATATTTATCATGTCAGGAATTTTTAATGTTCCTGAGCATTTTGTGAGCACAGCTCATAAATGTGTGTGTAGGCAAGACTTAAGTTTGAAAGACTTTTGATCTTCGGATGTAAATAAGGAATTATTTAAGAAAAAAGTCGATACTGTAGAAAAATCCGGTAAATTAAAAATAGAGGC
This sequence comes from Aethalodelphis obliquidens, assembly GCF_003676395.1. Taxonomy (NCBI): domain Eukaryota; kingdom Metazoa; phylum Chordata; class Mammalia; order Artiodactyla; family Delphinidae; genus Aethalodelphis; species Aethalodelphis obliquidens. The sequence goes on from NW_020837950.1 coordinate 36,034,206, forward strand.
CACTAACCCCGAATATAAACGTGCCTGCTAAGCACAGGCACTCTGCAACACCTCCACACCTGTCTCTTCTCTGAGATTATGGAAATCTGTGAGCGTTTGGCCTCAGGGCTGGAATTATTTCAAATAAGCAGGCATTTATTGACTTTCTACTATGTGCAAGACACTGCATTAGGTGATAGGGGAATATGTAGTTGAATAAGCATAAAAACCTGGCCTTTGAGACTCATAATTTTAGGGAGGAAGCTAATAATAACGCAGCTAGAATGTTACATCAGAAATTCCAGCAAGGTCCTATGAGAGTGGAGGTAGAGAGGATATCACACCCAATAATGGTGGATGAAATATTTGTGGAAAAGTTGGAATTATAATTGGCTGAGGCATTATACACAGAAACTTCAAGGGCAGCTCTGAGGAGAAAGCACTCCAAACATTTGCATTATTTGGAATTTTGCAAGCTCCTTAGAGGCAAAAACTGTGTGCCCCTTTTTCCTTTTCCCCCCATTTTCTGTAATACATAAGGAAATATTCAATGAAATGGAATTTTAGATTTCATGGTCAACAAATCCATATAATTCCAAAATAAATGAGTCTCTATCCTCTATGCAATTTCTTAAAATAATTATATACTACATTAAAATATAGCTATTTGGAAACTTTAGAGTTTTTAACATATGCTTATTGTAAAAAGTTGAAAAATTCAAGAAAAATATTAGATAGTAATAAAAGTAACCTGCAATCCTACCTCCCTGATAAAGCTATTCCTGATATTTCAGTGTTAAATAAACTTTAATGTTTAAATAAGCATCCTAATAGCATGGTGTCTACATTTATTAAAAGCTACTAAAATCAGGCTAAAATTATTGACACATAAAGCCAGTCATGAGCTCAATGACACTTCCCTGCCTTGTTAAAAATTGTAAGTGAGGGCTTCCCTGGTAGCGCAGTGGTTGAGAGTCCGCCTGCCGATGCAGAGGACACGGGTTCGTGCCCCGGTCCGGGAAGATCCCACATGCCGCGGAGCGGCTGGGCCCGTGAGCCATGGCTGCTGAGCCTGCGCGTCCAGAGCCTGTGCTCCGCAACTGGAGAGGCCACACAGTAAGAGGCCCGCATACTGCTGAAAAAAAAAAAAAAGTGATCAATGAAATGGATTTCCATTTTGAAACTAGAAAAAAATAACTTTGCATTTTTTCCCCAGTGACATCTCATCTCTGGGCTTTGTATCTAAAAGCTTTGGATTAAGTTTAAGCTAAAATGAGTTATTTATTGGGTAGTTCCTTCTCCTTATGAAACTCTATTTCCTTTTCTATAAAGTGATGTCATAATATCTACTCTCATTTGTGAGATTGAAGAGTAGCTGTGTGCTGGACCTGACACATAACAGGCGCTCATGAAGTGTAATCCCCACCCTCGCCTTATGTCAAGTAAGTCTCTTTTCTCTTGCTCACTGAGAATTTCTGAGAAGCTTGTCAACATTGCCTTAGTCCAGGATTTCTCAGTCTCAGTGCTATTGACATTGGGGTCATATAAATTTTGTTATAGGGGCTGTAGGATGCTGTATGATGTTTATTAGTAGCCCTGTTCTCTACTCAAGGGATGCCAGTGGCAACTTTTCTAGTTGTAGTAATCAAAAATATTTTCAGACATTGTCAAATGTCTTTTGGGTGGCAGAATCACTCTGAATTGAGAATCACTGCCCTAGTCCCTTAAAGAATGCCTGTTCAGTGGCTATAGTGGATGGGAAACGTCTCTCTCTAACAGACTTGTGCTGTACACCACTGGCTGCACAGCTGCAACTCTGGTTGAGAGTCTTCAAGCCCTGCCTTCCCCAGATTTATTCATCAGATACTGTGACCCCTTACTGCCCTTCCCTAAATCACTTACTTCATGAGAAGTCTTGGGCACAATAGTTTATGTCTCAGCATCATTTTCCCCAGATAGCTCATGAAGTTTATAACTCTATTTTTTTTTTAATTTTTATTTATTTATTTTTGGCTGTGTTGGGTCTTCATTGCAGTGCACAGGCTTCTCATTGAGGTGGCGTCTCTTGTTGTGGAACATGGGCTCTAGGCACGTGGGTAGTTCTGGTGAATGGGCTCTAGAGTGCAGGCTCAGTAGTTGTGGTGCACAGGCTTAGTTGCTCCGTGGCATGTGAAATCTTCCTGGACCAGGGCTCGAACCCATGTCCCCTGCATTTACAGGTGGATTTCTTAACCACTGCACCACCAGGGAAGCCCTATAACTCTCTATGTTGCCATAAGTTAATTATCTGGTTTACCTCAGGTAAATGCTTCACCCATTGAATTAGCTTCTCCAACTGCACACCCAATCTATCCAAGTGGGCTTCATCCTTTGGTCCTGCTTAGTCATCTGGTTTCCCACTGGCACTGTTTTAAACCACAGGACACTTGGCTGAGACCCTGGCATCTTTAATAGTTTGGAATCATTTTAACCTTCCAGGAACTTGGGTCTCTATATCCTCAGTAACTGAGATATATATATATATATATATATATATATATATATATATATATATATA